>NC_142123.1:24536052-24687500 GCF_056152115.1 Neolamprologus brichardi
AGAACAGAGGAAACCAAGGCTCTCATTGTTTGATGCAGCTGTTTACTCATCAACATTCACATCTGTTATATTTACTCACATCTAGGTGTTTGAAGCCGCTTGATCATCGCTTTGCATCTCTCATGGCTCCCATTGTGTATGTCAGTGCTGTGGGGAAGAGGCTGGTCGGAAAGTTGGCAGTCCTCTACACATCTGAGGGGTCTTGGTTGTTCTTGAAGAGAAGGTGGCAACCCGGCTTTGATGTTGATGTTGCCATCTGTAATGAGATATGTTACCACTGCTGTTACAACTAAATATGGTCTAATAAAGCTTGTCAAGGGCCCTAAAGGACAATATGCCACAAAGAATAAAGGCAGTTCTGAAGGCAAAGGGGAGATGCAATTACTGAGTGTAATTTAATTATATTTTACTGACCAAATAAAAAGTCAAAAGATTGTAAAAATAAATTAGATATTAATAAATTAGTTGCAAATGTCTACACCATCAACTCCAAATACAGACTGCTATCTTTTATTCTTTTTGAAGAGTTTTGAAATTATGAGCCAATTTTCCACGTAGCTAAACCTTTAGGTAACTCTAGGCCAAAAGACAACCGAGCCCCGCTTTCAGACCTATTGTTCACACAAACGAAAGCAAAGCTCTCCTTACCGTTAGGATTAGACGGTCCCCGGGGATTCAGTATCATTCTATCGCCTATGGGGTTCTGATAACCCAGGTATGTCAAACCAAAAAAGGTCATAACGTTGCACAGTTTGTCTGCCCGAACCTGCCGTAGAGACACACCAGAGACAAAACCCCCTGTAAATTAACCAGAACTTTCCGTTTACACATAACCATGGCAACAAGCCCCGCCTACCCGGAACCAACTTAATAAATAATAAATAACTTGCTAGATTTCAAAGATGACTGGTGCGAGTTAAGGCTGTCGCATATCTGTTGGATTCACATCATTACAAAGAAAAATCTGTATTCATATTGGCATAAAAAAGGTTCAGTTAGAAAAGGCAAAACAGATAGTGATTATAAAACTCTGTTTCGCTAACGTTATGAAGAATTTCTTTTTAATTTAAGCATCAATACTGATATATCTCAAAAGCACCAGTAAATTTAATTTCTAAGGGTTTCTAAGGGTTCAAAATTCACTGTTCTACACTTTATAAATAACTCTATAACTGAAATCTGTGTGGGCTGTCACACATTTAACATTTCACACAAATAATTTAAACCGCCTGGCATACAAAACAATGTCAGGAAGTCAGAAGTAGTTAGTGATCTGTAAATATTTGGTCCAGATCACCAGAAGGCATTTAAGCACAGCCAGTTCCCAGATGAAATAAAACTAAAAATATGAGGTGTTTTGCTGTATATATCAACAAAATTTTAAAAGCCATTGATTAATGGGTAAAACCCTATGTAGAAAAACAATTTACAACTCAATGTCTTTATAACTCACTTTTAGACTAACAACTTCACCTATGATATCGTAAAGGTTAGAAATGCTTATTTCTAATAATGCATTGTTATACACTGCATACATGTTATACAAAAATAGAATATTTGCTGTATAATGTTATTTAAACTGTGTTTGTGATCTAATTTTATATACAATATTAAAAATAACTCTTGCAGTAAAAGATAAAAAGGATACAAGAAAAGTGTGAAAGCAGTAAAAATCCAAGTTAAAAGAATAGAAAATTAAAGACAATTAGCAAGCTAAGACAAGAGACAGCGAAAAAAACATGTAAAAGCTGTGGAATAAATAAAACATCTCTTCCAAACGATAAACTGGTTTGAGCAGTTGTTGTTCTTTTTGATTGATTAAATGGTTCATACAACCAGCCAAATTATACATTCAAAAAACAATAATGGATGGGTTCAACACTTAGACCCATATAGGGATATGGGTAATGTGTAAGTGCTGATTAGAATTTACAATATAAACATTGTGTTAACTGCAGTAATTGTTCTGCAGATCATTATTTTCACATATATTTATTTTATATTATTTGTAAACACTTCTTACTCAATCATAGATGAAAATAAATATCATATGAAATCTGGTATATACATGGAAATTGAGTTTAATAATATACTTACTATAACAAAAAAAGCCATGCTGGTGGGTTTTATTTAAAGACCATTCAGCACATTTGCCAGCAATAAATGCTTTTCTTTATGACTTAGTAAGTAAGTAAAACTTTATATAATTGCTTTCTTAAAGATTTTTACTGTTTTCTCTCATTTCTTGCTCTGTTTTATGTCAGCACTTCCTTGTGCTCATCATGTGCTTCTTCAGCCATCAATTCACCCGATCATTAAAGTTAGCGATCACCTGCTTTTTGAGTTTGCTGTTCATTTCATACTACATCATTTACAAAGCCCCTCCACAACCACCACACCTCCCTTTGGTAGTGTGGGGAGACAGGGGACTCATCCTTGAGCATAATAGCGTGTTCCCAGATTCTTCAGGTCTCAGCTGTTCTCCTAGACTTTACCTTAAAGAGGAGCTCAAGCCTCACCTTCAGAGGCCCCTCCAAGATCCCAGAGCACTGGGCGCAAATGGTAAAGACCATAAAGTGAAAGTAAAATGGACTAAGAAAAACCAGTTTAACCAGTTTGCCGGTGATTGTATCTCCCTCCACTGTGATCTGGGCAAAGACACACAAGCTCTAAAGTGAATAACCACACTGGTTACTTTTTTCATGACTGCAGACACTCACACAACAGGGAGTGTCTGCAGTCATGAACATTACAAAACATGGTTTAGTCTCTGTAATGGTTTGGGGTCCATTCACGCTAGTGGTGTTGGGGATCTTGTCAAAATTGATGGAATTATGAACGCAGAAATGTGCCGTCAGATTTTGATCCACCATGTAATACCACATTAAAGCATCTGATTGGAAATTGCTTCATTTTTCAGCATGACAATGATCCCATACACATTATGGGTACAGTAGAGGTATACCTGGATAGAAAAACAGAGTGGAATCCAAGACTGCTTCAATATTATTCAATATTAGTGAAGCAGTCATCTGTTATCTTGACAGAAAATGGAACAAAAGGCAACCAACATTTAAAGAACAGCTTTGAACATCCTTTAAGAAACCCGGAGAACTATTTCTAAAGACTACTTAAAGAAATGACAAGAAAGCTTGCCTAAGTGAGTTCAGGCTGTGTTGAAGAATAAAGGTGGTCATACCAAATATTGGCTTTCAAGTTAGAATTATACAAACTCTCTTTTTCCCTTACATACTGTATTTCCATGTGTGTGACTCAAGACTTTTGCACAGAACTGTACCCCTTGTTAAAAATCTAGTACGGGTTAACATTCAGTTTGGCTCTGACAGCTGTTTGGAACGGACGTTTTGGTGTTGTCCTGGCCTCCCAACCACCAGTGTGATCATAGTGTTTCATAATGAGGCCTGGTCCGCTCTCCTCAGGACGGTCCAAAGTGTCTTACACACAGCTCCTGCTGCCCTGCTCACAGAGATCTTACTGAAGGATGATGCCAGCACAGATGGTGAGTGCATTCACAGTACTGCATGATGAAGCTGTTGTAATTCTATTCACACTGCACATCAGTGGTTCCTCAAACCTTATTTTACTGTCATTGCTTGCATTTAAAACACACACTTTACCTATGAAGAAAGTACTTAGAGAATTATTAGGAATATTAGTAGTAAAGTGTGTTTGCAGGACATGTATATTGGCAGGTATTTGCTTCTGAGGGGACAAAAAGACTGTGACATTAATTGATCTTTTCCATATGCAACCATTTTCTAAAGCACATATCCAATTCCCAGGTGCCATCAGATCTATTATTCAGAAAGAGAGATGCTACACTTGGGCTGGGCTACCAGGTCATTACAGAGAAACAAGCAATAATTCAGATCTCCGGCCAATTTAGAATAACAAGTTAAACTAAGATGCATCATTTTGGTGGAAGTCAAGATAGAGTAAGATTATTCAACCCTTGGAAAGAAAAGCGTTTGGGCTTCTTTAAGTTGCTTGAAGACGTTTCACCTCTCACCCAAGAAGCTTCTTCACTTCTGAGGTCAAATGGTGAAGAGTCCCAGATTTAAGCCCCATGGGAGTGTCGACCCAAGAAGGACAAATGATTCTAATCATTTACCTTTACAATACCTAATCACATGAGCCAAGGTGTGAAAACGGGTGTAGGTCACAATCAGCAATCACAATATGGTTTCAGGTGAACTCATTGTGAGACCTTGCCCCACCCCATTAGGTGATTTCCTGAGGTCAAAAGGCCCAGGATGTGAGTGGGGGTTAAGGCGTCTGGGAAGGGATCTCAAAACTGGATTATAGATGGCAGACAGTTGGTGTCGTAAGCCACCGCCTCTGTTCAAAGATGGTTGTTCACAGTGGACATAGATGGCTTCTTTCACTCCTCTTTCAAACCATGTGTCTTCTCTGTCCAAAATGTGAACATTGGTGTCCTCAAAAGAGTGACCGCCGAGTCTTGTCCTGTTGAGGTGGCTCTACTATGTTGTGCCATGCGTTTATGAAGTGGCTGTTTGGTCTCTCTAATGTAGAGGTCTGAGCATTCCTCGCTACACAGTACAGCATATACTACGTGGTTAAGTTTGTGTTTAGGAGTAATTGGGCTTTCATCAATTCAGCAAAGAGGCACCGAAAAGAAGATCAGACAACAATTAGGGAGGATCACAAAGACAAACGCAACAACATTGTAATCCCCTATGTAGCAGGTTTATCAGAAAAACTCAGGAGACTCTTCTCCAAGCACCACATCCCAGTGTACTTCAGACCCAGCCACAAAAAACTAGTTCATCCCAAAGACAAAACTCCTTGTCTTCAAGCAACTTAAGGAAGTCCAGACACTTTTCTTTCCAAGCTCCTTAGACTACGATGACTTGACCTGGATGACTGAGAACCTTCACAGACATTATTCAACCCATAAACAGAGAGGCCACAGCCAGCTTGAACCCATAACCGTTAGCTGCAAGTACCAACCACCGTACCACTATCTGTACCACAAATCTCTGCTCCAAAAATGTAATACTGCTATCTACTGACACACTAAAGTAACTATTTTGCAGGAAGTAGCAAGTTTGTTTCCTCATTCTTATCACTTTGTATCTAAATAATGCATTGTTCTTATTTCCAGAATAATAACTTGAAGAACCCTTCATCAGGCAAGTGTTTGACAGTATCTGCAGGAACTCTGATATTAACTTTGTGCAAATCAGCCCAAGCCAGTCAAAGCTGGATCTTCATCAGGGACTTGTCATGGATTTATGTGTGTGGACTCTTCTTTGAGGATGTGTATCAGCTGTGGTGTTGACCGTGTTTAAGTGTTGGTATCCTACTACAGTAACTCAAATTTTTTTCTTACCACAAAGAAGGATTTTTGTCACTGTTTGGTAAATGCCCTCTTGGCTTAATTATTTGTACTGCTGAGCCTCATGTTAGTTCCACCTGAACTTTGACTTTTAGTATAATGCAAGTGCTGTGCACTTCTTCAAAACAGTTACACAATGTTACACAAGTGTATAAGGCCGGAATGAAAAAGGGGAATCATTATAGTTGCTCTTTCTTTCACTAGTTATGTATGCACATGTGACTGCTGAAATAAAGGTCTGTGAATATTCTGTATTTTGATTATAATGTAAGTCCCCTCCAACCAAAGACTTAACAGTTGGCTCTCTTGCACCAGCCCCCTACTGTCATTAAAAATCATAATGCTGATCACCACAAAAAAGAAGGGACTCAAAGCAGATTTCTGATATATTCCCACCCCACTTTAAACTCATCTGTCAGTCCTACCACACACCTCGCAACTGTTTTGCTTTTCACATACATGTCTTGCACCACCTTTAAATACTTCTCTTCCACTCCTGACTTCCTCATGCACTATCACAGTTCCCCTCTTGGCACCCTATCATATGCTTTTTCTATATCAACAAAGACACTGTGCAGCTCTTTTTATACTTCTTCATCAACACTCTCAAAGTAAACATTGCATTGTTGGTGCTGTTTCTTGGCATGAAGCCATATTGCTGCTCACTGACCATCACCTCTGTCCTTATCATAGCTTCAACTCTTTCCTATATCTTCATGGTATGACTCATCAACTTTATCCTTTATAGTTACTATAGCTTCACACATCACCCTTGTTCTTGACAATCAGTACCGGTACATCATCATCTCATTCTCCAGGTTAAATACTCTGCTTAAGAAGTCCATTGCTCTCTACCTCCAGTGTCTACACAGTCTCTAGAATGTCTTCTGGTACAGAACGCCTTTCCACTCTCCCTTTTTGCGTTTCCTGATTCACTAACTTTCCTCCATTTGTCCTCTTCTCACTCTCATCTTCTTTCATGAACTTTGTTTGAGAAAAAAAAATTATATAACCATATAATTACAGTATTTATAAATACAATTATTGCCCCGATGGGCTCTTAGTATTGCGCAGTCATTAATATTTATATAAAGGTTTCATTCAGATTGTGATGGGGGTGCAGGGGAGTGGCGATTAAACGCGCCTACTTATGGGCGTGGCGTCACCAGAGTCGACAATGATGGGATCTCGAGCGAGCGCTGGTGAGTTTCTTCCAACCCAATAAAATCTCTCAATTCTGCTTTGTCACCTCAACCGGGAAGTAGGCAGGACAGAGAAATAAGCACCACCGAGCAGGGCTGCCGTCGCTGTGAGGTTGCATAAAGGCTGTGGCGTCTTGTCTCGGGTTCACAGGTTTTAACTGCCAGGTTATCATATCCTTAACGGACCTGTTTGTAAGTAGCATTACAGTCGCATTAGCTTAGCTTGTAGTAGCTTCGCCGCTTTTTTAAACGCACATTGTGTTAGCTACGCGAAAGCTAGGTGCTCTTTTTTTTTTTTTGCTAGCTGGGGTTGGTTCTGTCAATTTATGTTGTTATAAGAGGATGATAATGTTGAGGCTTTTGTCTCAGGCGAGGAAAACGCTTTGTATCTCCGTTTAATAAAAGTGTCATCAGAGCTCTTCCATACTGCCTACCAGTGCTGCTAACCGCACATTAAATAAAACGCTGGTTGAGCAACAAATTGTCTGCTGGGGTGTCATCCTGAGATATTCGCCATCCGGCTTTATTATGGTGTTGTGCATTAAGGTTCAGCAGTCTAAACACGGGATTTGGTGGAGGATTTGACTAATATCATTAGAGTATGTTGCTATGTGAGAGACTATTTCTGGGAGTAGTAGCTTCCATCTGACAGGCACACACGTGCACTGTTGTTTTTGTGTTTGTCAGTACGTCAATGGTAATGCGACTTGCAGAAAGCGAAGAAGTCGGTGATTAAAATTACTGGACCGACTTGTATAGGCTTAGCCGATCAGGAAGTACCTTTTCCGTTGTTTTTCAACGTTAAGTAATATTCGAGGAAGTAAACGCCTAGTGCCAGGGGTTTTGCCTCATTTAGCTCGTTTTATAAGTCAGATGCCCTCTGATGACTGGTAACAACTATAGGGCGAAAACTATTCATTTGGATTCCTTTTTTAGAGTCCAAAATGTCTTGCTTTGTCACAATCCCAATAGGATTCACTTTTCAGTTATTACAGTTTATTCAGAAACTAGAATCAGATATTTATGTGGGTTTTTTTCCTAAACCTTTTCCTTTTAATTGTTTTTAGTTTTTGTGTTACAAATGAAAAAAAAAAATGCACGTATTAGCTGTGTGAACTGACTCTTCTGGCATTTATTATATTTAAAAATGCCTGAAGGAGTGAAAAACACCAGTACTAAAGGTGCCATCAAAATCAAAGGTTTTATTGTTAATAAAATTATCATTAAAAATAATATTTGCTCTTTTGAGCATTTTGAAGAGAAGGACGAACACAAGCGGCAAAGATTAGGCGAATGACATTTATTAAATGGTCTAGGTGACCATCAAATTGGATACTCACTGAGGTAGAGTTGATGTATATATGGATAGCTGCTGTGGTCTTTAACCAAAGTAATTTGTATTATACAGAAATGAACTGGTGGCTGTAGGAGAATGATGCTAAAGCAGTACAGCATGTAAGCATTAATGAAAATGTTAAGTTTTACATTTCTGCGCCAGTGTAAACTTGAGGTTTAAAATCTTAAGCGTCACGCATTAAGTGAGCCATCTGACCAGACCTAAATTCATTCTGCAGAGCGACCGCAACTGACCAGGAGTGAAAGAGAGGCGTCCTCAGCCACAAGAACAAGGAACCCTGCAACAGATGGTAAAGCCCCCAAAGAGCCCAAACCTCAAGATCACCAAGTTGGTCTGAGATTGCAATATGAGAAATAAGTAGAAGATGTTCTTAAAGATATTGGGAACAAATTATCTTAGAAGAGTTTGCTCTTTTAACGACTTGTGCTGTTTGCGTGAAGTTAAAGAAAACCAAATAAACAAATTAACATTATTTGTGGTATTTATTTGTAAAGGCTGAAAGTTTTGCACATGTGTAATCTTTAAGAAACTATTCATTGCATTGTTTTTCTTTACATTATTTGTTTGAAGGAGAGATTGACCATTTTGAGTGTCCTAGATACTTGTTATGTAGCTTTGGAGGGCGCAGAAAAATTCCTGACCCCTTTTCCTGTCAGCTTGAGGCAACTTTGGCTGCGATTGGTGCTATAGAAATGAAATTGAATTGAAATTTGCTCTTTTTCTTGGTTTAACAGGTAAAATGACTTTTTAACCTTTTTTGTATGTCTGCTTTTTAGAGAAAATGAACATCCCTCTCTCTCGCTCTGAGGTGTTTGGGGAGCTGAGGAAGGAGCTCTATGATGATGAAGAGTTTCATCAGTCCGATGTTCATGTCTTCATCATCATGGGCGCATCGGTAAGAGTTCAATCACTCCCTGAATAAAACCTAAAAAGGGTACTAATAAACAGATTTGTGAAATCAAAAAAAGAGGTGAATTGTCTAGAGGAATCACACTCAAAATTAAAAACAATGACGCTTCTATTATCAGGAGTATATAACTAATCTCTTTGTCCCTTTTTATTTTGGCACATTTAGACTGCAGGGTACTTAGCCAAGAGTGTTTGGCAATATTTTCAAAGAAAGTGTGTTGAAATCCTAAAAAAAACTTGCAATAATTGCACCCACTGTGATTAGGTAAATGTTGAAACTGATTTCAAAAAGCTTCTGCAAACAAGCACAACTGGGACAGTGTTCAAAACTGAGACAGTGAATCAGGCAAGGTTCCTCTTTGTTGTCATTAGAGGAGAGGTTATAAATGGAACATTTTAATTGATTGGCAGGAATTTTCTGTCTATATAAAGTAATAATTGCACCAGTGATGTTTTTATTTTACTCGAAGGTCTGTGAACAGTTCACTTGCATAGAATTAATTGTTAAAATGAGCATTGCCTATATTTTTCAATATCTGCAAAATCTAAATGGACATTTTTATTTATTTTTTGTTACTCTCGGTTACTCTGAGTTTAAAAGGTGAAATGAAATCCAGCCAGACAACTGAATGAAATATGACTCTATTCATGGTGGAACATTTCCTTATACTGCTCAGGTGCTGTGTTCAGGAAATGAAACCATTTCCAGCATTGAGAAACCTTTTATTCCCCTTCTTTCCTTGTTGCACAATATTCTGATTTATCATCATTCTGTGCTTTTACCTACTGGTCCTTCAGTCTTAACTTATCATTAAAAACAAAAAAGCACTTGTCCTTAAAATTGTAAAGTCATGCTTTTAAAGAATAAATCTCTTTTTATTGTCATCTTCAAAGACACTGTCAGTTATGATGTCACTGTTATGAAATGTAAAACAAAAATAGCTGCATTTGCTTTATATATGAACATCTAACTGGCTGTGGCATCTATCTGCTGCACTGTGGCTCTTTGTAGGAGAGAGCGGCGCTGTGGCTGTTTTTTGCAGAGTCACAGACAGTCAGCGTTTTCCTTTCACTGTGATATGTAGGAACAAGGGCAGGCCAGGGCTAGGCTGTGATTAGCCTCACTCTGGTTGTGCTCGTTTTATGTTTGTGTTTCACTATACCGCTTTAAGAGGTGTAGCTGTTCCCCTTCAAACAAGGATCATGCCACATATTCAAACATTTATTTACCAAAAATAATTGCCTAGCTTTTGTAGTTTAAGTAGATAATATCTTTATCTGGTTAAACTCTGATTAATAAATGTAAAGAGGGTTGCTGTCATTTTAAATAAATATTATGGATTCAACTTTGTACAAAGTGGCAGGATTACAAGTCAAGGAACTCCCATGTGAGTGTTTTAAATGAGGTGTGTCAAACATAGAATAGAATAGTACTTTAATGCCATTGTACATGTACAACAAAATTATGGGTGCTCTATGCTAACTGTGCAGGAATAAAATCTAAATGGTAAAATGGCAGGAATAAATGGCATACAGGAGAAATGTATAATCAATGTATAATCAAGGAGAATGTATACAAAACAAGAGACATGCACACATTTGAGAACCAAGTTCTTGGAAGTAGTGCAAAAGACTTGGTTTAAGTATCGAGTCCATGTGTGAGTGGCCTGAGTGATGAGGGTTACTCAGGTCATCAGGTGCCTCAGATTGGTGAGGTGGGTGGGCAGAGTTGGGGTGTAGAGGGATGGTGTTTGTTAACAGTAACTGAATGGCCCAGGGAAATAAGCTGTTTGTGAGACTGGAGGTGTGGGACCTGATTGACCTGAGGACACTAGGTAAAATAGGTGGCCCAGTGTCCACAATTGTTCCAGTAAAGAGTCCCATCCAGCCCACTGAGAATTTCAGTGAAATCAATAAATTCTGGAGTTTTTCCACTCTCGGTGATGCCAGCTTTACTACACAGGAACCAAAATCTCAGTTAAAGATAGAAAAGTACTTCTTTGTCACTGTTTTATGCCTTTCTGCTTGCTGTACTTTGTAAACTTTAATGTACATGTAATGGGCAGGAAAGCAGACATTGTTGAAATGTGTTTTTATTACGATTGCTCACAAAATAAGAATAATAATTTAACAAGAAGCACTGTTTTAATATCTGGCACACTTTTAAGAAGCAAAGTTTCAGTTTTTAAGAAATCTACACTTTGCACTTTTCTGTGGCGCTTTTACTGGTCCAACCCATTTGAGATCAATTTATGTCCCCCTAAACTAAAATGAGTTTGACACCAGCATTGGCAATTACATTTCTAATTAAGTTGGCTTCTAATGTTCTGCTATGACCGTTTGGTTACTCTGAGGTTAAAAGGCAATAAAAGTTGTACTTTTATTTGGGTTATAACTGATTTCAGAGCCTCTATTGTGTTTTATAGTGATTACAAGGCATTAGCCTTTATCTAGCAGACAGGTTGGACCACTATGTTTAAGCCACTAAAGCAGCAGGTTATTCAGTAAGATTTCCATAAGCAGCAGGGCAGTGTTGTCTCCTGGTGGTTGGCATTTGTTTCCACTGGGATTACTGAGGTTGTGCAATTCTTAAATAAGCCAAAGCCGCCTACTTACCTGTAGCAGCACAGTGTAACCGGTTTGCACTGCAGCATCTTTAGACATTTGTGTGCTTGGAAAATGACTAATGCTCACTGAAGTTACTAGCCTAAATAAACAGTACACTGACTTCATGTGACTGTGCTTGTAGCCTGTATTTTGAAGGTGAGATAATATAAGATGACTGTTTATTGCCATTGCAAAGTCATACTTAGTACAATAGTACAACACAATTAGGACACTAAACACAGCCAAACACAAGGCCGTAAACTTTAAAGTGGATCATATTTGTGTGTGTTTGCTCCAATAGGGGGATCTGGCTAAGAAAAAAATCTACCCAACCTTATGGTGAGTACATTCTCATTAAAGATACTACTTTAATCTGGATTGTAGGCTCAGAGGTGGGTTATAGTGAACCATGTGTTCCTCTGTTCTCTCCCAGGTGGTTGTTCAGAGATGGCCTACTACCTGAGCAGACGTACTTCGTGGGCTTTGCTCGCTCTGCCCTGACAGTTGATGCCATCCGGACTGCTTGCATGCCATACCTGAAGGTAAACATGGACACTTGAGATGTAGTGCTCAAACAGATTATTCATTTATTTAATGGGAAGAAAGAAGGTCAGATCAGATTGTTATAGTGAAATCATATCCTCAAAACGAGTATTAGAAAAATGCAAATAAATTAAAAACACCATCTTAGTTTGTTGGCTTTTTTCTGTTCTAAATTAAAACTATTTGATAGCGATGTGAGTTATAGCAGCATCACACAAAATAATAGTGATTCAAATTGTGTAGGAGGGTCTTGAGTTAAATCTCATTTAACTTTGCTAGATCTCAGAACACGGTGCATTTTTTGTGAAAGATATTATCAACAATGTGTTTTCCATACATCAGTAAAGGTTTTTCCTCTCTGGCACAGGTGGCAGACACAGAAGTAGACAGGTTGTCGGCCTTCTTCGGCAGGAACACGTACGTCAGTGGGAAATACGTAGATGGGGATTCTTTCTCCAAACTCAACACACACATCGAGTCTCTTCCAGGAGGCCCTGGGGCAAACAGGCTCTTCTACTTGGCCCTGCCACCCACCGTCTACCACGATGTTACCAAGAACATTAAGCACCACTGCATGAGCACAAAGTCAGTACACATTCCTGTCTCTGATGTCTATGTGCCACACAGCTTGTTTAATTTTTTTTCTTGTGCTACCTGCTGTATCTGACTGTAAATCCATTTCATGTGAGTGGAGTTTGATGCAGTGGATTCTTTGCATTCATCTGATATGAGTGGAATGTCGCCTAAAAGTCTGAGGTGTTTATCTGTGGTGTAGGAATTTGTAAATTAACTCCAGAATCTCACACTGAGAAATGAAATGCGAGACATCATGGCAAACCTCCATTGCAATTTTGGAGTAGTAGGAGTAGTAGTAGCTTCAATAATACTGTAATAAAATTTCCATTACCTGTTCTGCTAGCAACAGTTTTGTGGTTCAGTAAACTCAAAACATTTAGACTTTGAATTATCTGTAACTAGTATGTACATTTGTAAAGAAATACTGGTGAAAACGTACTACTTGCAGTTGGGATTTACTTGTTCTGTCATAATATTTAAAAATTTTCTGTATGGACTATTTAAAAAAAAAAAAAAAAAAAAAAAAAAGGGGGACATTTGAAGATATCATCCGGGACTCTGAAGTTATTTCACAATATTTTTATAGACGTTTTAAATGGTCACTTGATTATTTTCTTTCATTGTCTGCATATCAGTCATGAATGAAATGATTAGTTGCAGCTGTAGTTCAAGGTTTAAACTATTTGTTCGTGCCCCCCCCCCCCCCCTCCCCCCCCCTCGTTATTTAGGGGCTGGAACAGGGTGATTGTGGAGAAGCCATTTGGTCATGACCTTCAGAGCTCTGAGGAGCTGTCCACTCACCTCTCGTCCCTCTTCACTGAAGACCAGATCTATCGTATAGATCACTATCTGGGCAAAGAAATGGTGCAGAACCTCATGGTGCTCAGGTAGGAAACCCGAAATATAGTAGCATTTTTTTTTTTTTTTTTTTTTTTTTTTAATATGTGACACTTTTGATTGTTGTAAATGTGAAAGCAAGTGGCTTTATTACAGTTTACAGCAGGTGTAGCAGAACAGAGCCTCGTGGAGAAATCCAATGTCTGGGGCTTCATCAAAAAACATTTCTTTTTAGCATCGTTATTCAAGTATGAAGAAGAAGACTTTTTTTTTTTTTTTTAAATTTAAATTTTCATCGTAAAAATAATGTGCTCTTGATAGTAAGTTAATTATGCAACACTTCATTTTCAGCTGGCCTGTGGTTTAAAAGAGCCACTATGAAAATCTTGCACCATGAATAGAAAGTGGGGGCTAACCAAGAACAAAACCAAAGATAAATGTTTATGCATGTTGTCATGAACAGCTGTGCTGTTGCTCTGCTGTTGCTGAGGACGAATATACTGTTCTCTGCAGGTTTGGAAACCGAATCTTTGGGCCGATCTGGAACAGGGACAGCGTGGCCTGTGTCGTCCTCACCTTTAAGGAACCCTTTGGCACCCAAGGTCGAGGAGGCTACTTTGATGATTTTGGCATCATCCGGTGAGGAGAAAAATACTTCAATCATAAAGTTTAATGCTTTTTAAAGTACTGTGAATAAGCAGAATTATATGAGGGCTGCTTTAAGGCAAATGTTACACTTATTTTAGAAAATAAGTGATCACAATTATTTAACAAGGTTACCCACAGACTTCTATTTAGCTGATTTTTTTTATTCTAAGCAGATTACCTTGAATGTTAACAATAATTCAGTTGTGGGGGGCACCCAAAAGAAATGTTACCACACTAGTGAGTTAAAGTGCAGTTGTGGTTTTTTTTTTTTTTTTTTTTTTTTTTCCATTTGTACATTAAGAGCTCACTGCAGGGAGAATGTTAATAGATTTAACCAGTTTTACTAGCACATCAAAACCAACACATGATCAGTTATAATTTGAATTCATTTTGTAACAGTTTTCTGCGTCTTTAATGTGACCACCTGTTCTTTCATTCATAATCAGAGATGTCATGCAGAACCATTTGCTCCAGATGCTCTCCCTAGTTGCCATGGAGAAACCAGCTTCCACCAGCTCTGACGATGTCAGGGATGAAAAGGTACAAAGTCGCCAGGCAGAAACCAAATACTTGTGTTCTGTGTATTAAATGAGGTGTGTCTGGTCTTATAACTTTGTTAGGTGAAGGTGCTGAAGTGTATTGCTCCACCATCCATGTCGGATGTTGTGCTGGGTCAGTACGTGGGGGATCCAGAGGGTGAAGGAGATGCCAAACTGGGTTACCTGGATGATCCCACAGTACCTAAAGGATCAACTCAAGCCACTTTTGCCACCACTGTGCTCTACGTACACAATGAACGCTGGGACGGTAAAGGCGCTTATTTGATAAGAAAAAAACAAAAAGGCGTTTTAAACATTCTCCTGTGCTCATGAAAATGTTTCTCCTCAGGCGTTCCTTTCATCCTTCGCTGTGGCAAAGCACTGAATGAGAGAAAGGCCGAGGTGCGGCTGCAGTTCACCGACGTCCCCGGAGACATTTTTGGAAGTCAGTGTCGCAGGAATGAGCTTGTGGTACGCGTGCAGCCCAACGAGGCTGTGTATGCCAAGATGATGAGCAAGAAACCTGGCGTGTACTTCAGCCCGGAAGAAACAGAGCTGGATCTCACCTACAAGAGCAGATACAAGGCAGGCTCAAGTTTTATTTATTTAATTGCCACACTCTGAGATCAACTCTGAGATCAACTTTGAGTAGGGCTGGGCCATATCATATCGTTCACGGTAATACCAGTATAATGTTGGGCAACGATAAGAAAATGAAATATCGCGATAGAATATGGGTAAAACACACATGCGCAGTGCCTTTGTTTTCATACGCACATGGCGGAAAAAGCATGGCGGTTACGGAGAATGAGAAGGGCGAAAGCGGATCGTTGAATGAAACAGATGAACCAGAATTGGTTTGTAAAAATGCTGCAACTTCAGTGGTGTGGAACTGGTTTAGCTTTCGGCAGATACAAAACACTATTTTTGGTAGAGCATGCTAGCGGGCCGTCGTTATTACCGTGTTTTTTGGAAAATACGGCACACTTAAAATCAATCCTTTGATTTTTCTGAAAATTGACAGTGCTCCTTATAATCCCGTGTGCGTTATGTATGAATTCTGGTTGTGTTTCCTGACCTCGAAACAATTTTATGTGGTACACGGCGCTCAAAAATCTGTCAAATGTCGTAGGCAGGAGCCTCGCGGAGAGACACGTACTGTGCTTCAACATAGTATTACCGTATTGTGTGTGTGTGTGTGTATAATCTCTTTAAGTTTAGTGGATATTATACATGGTTATGCTGAGGATGTCAGCCAATTTCCACTGGCAATGCCTTTTGGTTAAACTGTCAGCAAGGAATTTGCATTTGCACTGTTAAATTTTTATATAACTTTAATGCACATAAAAAAACAGCTGCTTGTTTAAGTGAAAATACAATGGCTTTTTTTTTTTTTTTTTCTTTGCGCACTAATAAAGTTGTGGAGTTATAAAGTATTTTGTCTAGTGTCAACTATATCGTCAGTTATCGCAAATTTTCAAATGTATATCGTGATAAATATTTTTGGTCGTATCGCCCTGCTCTAACTTTGAGTATTTTGGGGTGTTACAAGATAATATAAAGAAGAATCTAGCACATATTTAACACTGACTTCAAAGACTGATTAAGAGTTTCACCCCGTTTTAGAGCTTCAGCGGTAGTTGTACAAAAATAAAAAAAAACAGGTCTCTAACAAAGCTGTTAATATGGTATTTTTCTTTTAGGACGTGAAGCTTCCCGATGCTTATGAGCGTCTCATCCTGGATGTCTTCTGCGGGAGCCAAATGCACTTTGTACGCAGGTCTGTACTTTTCCTTCTCCACTCTTCTCTAAAGTCACTGCTTGTAATCTAAAATCTCCATCACTAGATGGAGCCAGAGGGGCCTCTTTTTGCTATCAGGTGCTGAGTAGTGAAAACCTTGCACCTCTGTTTGACCTACTTCTGCATGTTGAATTGTTGTCTGCAGTGATGAACTGAGGGAAGCATGGAGGATCTTCACTCCTCTCCTTCATCAAATAGAGAAAGAGAAGCCGAAGCCAATTCCTTACAAATATGGAAGGTAGGAAAGGTTTTACTCAGCTCTCACTTGGAAGAGGAAAATCATACCACATTCAAAAAAAGATTCTTTAGCCTCAGCAAACATGAAGAAATAATTGTGTGTAAAATGCAGCTGAAATATATGAAATCAAAGTATTAAAATAGTAAATCATTAAGGAAACCATGTTTGATATTTAATATGAAGAGATTCCGTTAAGTGTAAGCTTTTACATTGTACTTGCATAATGAAATTACACGGAAAGTTTACATGTAATCAAATTAAAGTCTTTGTTTTTAATGTAATTGCTTATTTTTTTAAAAAATTTTCCCCCCCTCCTTTTTAGCCGTGGCCCTCAAGAAGCAGATGACCTCGTGCAGAAAGTTGGATTTCGTTACGAAGGCACTTACAAATGGGTGAACCCTCACAGACTTTGAATTGCGATGATATGAGGGATGAGTAGAGGTAGGATGGTAGGAGGGGTGCAGTAGGGCGAGTGGTTAGATATTTTCCAGTACAGGATCATCTTTGAGAAACGAGGCTTTTCCACGATGTGGATCCATCATGGCGCAAAGACAGAAAATCTCAGGTATTGTAGTTATTCCATAAGGCCTGGTCAAACTTTCACCAGACATTTGTGAGTTGATTGTGTTTTCATGGGCTTGTACCACAGTTACGGTGGTAGTTTTAATACATTCACAGCAGTTTTCAGCTTTAATTAGAGATGGGATTGAGTCTGTGAAAAAACAGAATGATCAAGGATTTTTGGGAACAAATTATTCTGCTAAGTGGAACTCCTTATTCCTGTCTTCAGTGATTAGATCAAATATCCAAACCACAAGAACAAAATGCTGCAAGCTAAGTGTTGTCCACATAGTGTCAACCAACGGACACAGAAAATGAAGAATAGGAGCAAATGTCCGCTAGCTGTCGCTCTTAAATCACCACGATTTTAATGCCATTCTGCTTTTGATTGCATTGTTTGCATTTCTACTTTTGCTGCTGTTTTTCGCCTCCTCTGTGTGGGACCAAGGACATCATGGTGGTTTTAAAAATAAACAGATTAGTTTCCACGAGGCGATTTTCTTCAAAGCGTTTATACTGCGAGTCTTAACTGTCTTCACGGACGAGCAAAGCAGGCTCCTTTTTAGTTTCTGCACTTTGAGCTTCATTCCCTTTTTGTTTACATTTTTCCAGATTTATTTAAGTTGCTGACATTGATTCCATATTTCAAAATCCAGACGACAGTGGCGTGTACCACAGGTCAGCAGTGAATGTCTGTTTTGATGCATTGTATACCACACACTCATGTAAAGCTAGCTACATTTCAAGTTGTAATAAACTAGTTTTGCTTGTTATCGTGTTGTGTTTTGCCTTCTCATCCTACCGGCCACAGAAATCAGAATTTCTAAAATGCACGTGGAGAGGGGAGAGGAGGCTTACTGGAAGAACAAATCATACATACAGTGGGGCAAAAAAGTATTTAGTCAGCCACCGATTGTGCAAGTTCCCCCACTTAAAATGATGACAGAGGTCAGTAATTTGCACCAGAGGTACACTTCAACTGTGAGAGACAGAATGTGAAAACAAAATCCATGAATTCACATGGTAGGATTTGTAAAGAATTTATTCGTAAATCAGGGTGGAAAATAAGTATTTGGTCAATAACAAAAATACAACTCAATACTTTGTAACATAACCTTTGTTGGCAATAACAGAGGTCAAACGTTTACTATAGGTCTTTACCAGGTTTGCACACACAGTAGCTGGTATTTTGGCCCATTCCTCCATGCAGATCTTCTCAAGAGCAGTGATGTTTTGGGGCTGTCGCCGAGCAACACGGACTTTCAACTCCCGCCACAGATTTTCTATGGGGTTGAGGTCTGGAGACTGGCTAGGCCACTCCAGGACTTTCAAATGCTTCTTACGGAGCCACTCCTTTGTTGCCCGGGCGGTGTGTTTTGGATCATTGTCATGTTGGAAGACCCAGCCTCGTTTCATCTTCAAAGTTCTCACTGATGGAAGGAGGTTTTGGCTCAAAATCTCACGATACTTGGCCCCATTCATTCTGTCCTTAACACGGATCAGTCATCCTGTCCCCTTGGCAGAAAAACAGCCCCATAGCATGATGTTTCCACCCCCATGCTTCACAGTAGGTATGGTGTTCTTGGGATGCAACTCAGTATTCTTCTTCCTCCAAACACGACAAGTTGAGTTTATACCAAAAAGTTCTACTTTGGTTTCATCTGACCACATGACATTCTCCCAATCCTCTGCTGTATCATCCATGTGCTCTTTGGCAAACTTCAGACGGGCCTGGACATGCACTGGCTTCAGCAGCGGAACACGTCTGGCACTGCGGGATTTGATTCCCTGCCGTTGTAGTGTGTTACTGATGGTGACCTTTGTTACTTTGGTCCCAGCTCTCTGCAGGTCATTCACCAGGTCCCCCCGTGTGGTTCTGGGATCTTTGCTCACCGTTCTCATGATCATTTTGACCCCACGGGATGAGATCTTGCGTGGAGCCCCAGATCGAGGGAGATTATCAGTGGTCTTGTATGTCTTCCATTTTCTGATGATTGCTCCCACAGTTGATTTTTTCACACCAAGCTGCTTGCCTATTGTAGATTCACTCTTCCCAGTCTGGTGCAGGTCTACAATTCTTTTCCTGGTGTCCTTCGAAAGCTCTTTGGTCTTGGCCATGGCGGAGTTTGGAGTCTGACTGGTTGAGGCTGTGGACAGGTGTCTTTTATACAGATGATGAGGTCAAACAGGTGCCATTCATACAGGTAACGAGTGGGGGACAGAAAAGCTTCTTACAGAAGATGTTACAGGTCTGTGAGAGCCAGGGATTTTCCTTGTTTGAGGTGACCAAATACTTATTTTCCACCCTGATTTACGAATAAATTCTTTACAAATCCTACCATGTGAATTCATGGATTTTTTTTTTCACATTCTGTCTCTCACAGTTGAAGTGTACCTCTGGTGCAAATTACTGACCTCTGTCATCATTTTAAGTGGGGGAACTTGCACAATCGGTGGCTGACTAAATACTTTCTTGCCCCACTGTATATCATAACGAACATATCATACTGACATTGCTTTAAACTGAGGCTCTGACAGAAGGCTTCCTCATTTTGTGAAATGTCTGTTGCCTTAAGACTCCTCTCCTCATGTGTTTTCCTTGTATCCTATGCTTGTATTTCTGATGGGAGAGGCTAAGGTGTCAGAGGAATCAAGGATCTATATAAACTGAGAAGAAACCAATTGCGTAACGGGGGGGGACAGCTCCATGGAACAACTACAGGTTTAAACCTGTAAGTAGGGAAACATAATCAACCCTTTTATTAAACAAGAAATGCTATAATTTCTACTGCAATTCCCAATTTCATTGTTTCCTTTCTAATGAAAATGGAAAAAAATTAGTCCAGCCATGATTTGATACTAGAATTAATTTATTCACAGGCAAATGTTGACGATTTCAAATGTATTCGTAACTGAGTGAAAACTGGGTCAGGCAGGATCACAGCTACAAATGACGTACCGGACGGATGTTTAAAGACTAATTCAGATTCATTTCAGCCTGGCATGTTTCCTCATTGATGTGGCAATTGTGGTATTCATACCAATGAATAACCCCATGTAGCTACAGCACTGGATTTTATATGTATTCAGCTAATAATATAAATTAATTTATGCTTGGTCCTTATTTACATTGTTGGAAGTCCAGCTATATATCTAAATACTATCTAAATATAAAAAAATTGATCATACTTTGCAATTATCACACACATTAATTCCACGTCTGATGATTTATAGGATGGTGTTAAACCTTGATGCACTTCACTAAATGGCATTTTTCTTAACCCCTTCTCCTCATTGGAGTGGGGCTGGAGCCCGTCCCAGCTGCCATAGTGCAGAGGAAACATTTAAATGCATGAAGTTCACAATTAAGCACTCTTTAAGTGCTTTCTGCCAGCACTTCTTTCACACGCTTTTGCAGCGTGTATTATTATTTCGTTTCAATTTTTAAACAATGATCTCAATGATCTGTTCCTCTTGGCTTAAGTAGGCAGTACTCAGTTGCTCCATTTTTATGTGGAGAAGAGTGAGCTGACATGTTAAATTCCCAATTTTTATGGGGGCGCCTGATGAAAAACGTCTGATTATAAAAGCAGATTATGCCTGATGTGAGGCCCATTATCTTTGATGGAGGATTTTAGGATTTGTTGAGCCAGCTAAGGCAAAGACAGCCTAGTTATGTCCAACACCTGCTTACTAACTGCAATAGAGATCTGCAGCTTCATGCAATAATACATCTTCAAGGAGCCATCTTGTTAGCACGACCCATACAGACATAATGAAATTTAAGCCAAGCTGAAATGAACCGTAATTATCCTTTGACTTTTTTTGGTCAGACCACAAACAAAAGCTAAAGACTTGAACCATGCATTTTAAGGCACATTAGCTTTTCCATTTAAAAACAGTTTTTGTGCGATTGACAGTATTTTTCACTTACAGTACAAGGCAGCAGATGTCAATGAATGATGTAAGACACTTAAAGCATAGAGACGTGACGAGATGAGGTAATACATCTATTATTAAATAACTTGGATGGAAAGGTGTTTACTGGACGGAAACATTAAAGATTAATCCCACCCCAGAAGGCAGGCAATGGCCCCGCATTTTCTGAAGTCGTGAATGTTAATTTCTGTATTAGTGTTGTGATTTAAAAACTGACAGATTTAATTCGTTTTAAAACATAAAAAGCATGCATCTTAAGCAAAAAGTAGAGGACAATTACATGAATTGGTTATCCTTCAAGTTTCAGTACACGTTAGGAAATAAAAGTACTTTTAACATGTTGGAAATTCAGTGTTCTGGTTTCAGAATTTGCTGAATTGGAGTTGAAGAGCCACACTTTGCTGGCACCATTTCCTTGCACGACAGCTGTGGTGTGTCCGGTGCAGCCTACTCCATCGATTTCTGAACGGCTGCGAAAGTGGTCGTGTTCTCCGTTAAGAAGGCACCTTTAGTTTTGTTTGTTTTGGGTTTTTTTCCCCCTCTTTACATGTGTTCTGGGTGGTTCTGCAGACAGCTTATGAACTCTGTGACTGGGTGGCCCTCGAAGCAGATCTGATAGACTGCGTTGAACAGAGGAAACCTAAAGGAAGGAGGAGGCATAGTTGAGTGCTGGAGTGAAACAAACTGATTTCATTTCAAAGCAAATGGAACCTGTGAGTCTGTCTTACTTGTCGACCATGTTTTTGTGCTTGAGGATGAGATAGACCTCAGCTGCTGTCGCTGGTCCCTGCAGCTTCTGGCCATTCAGCATCTCTTTCTCCAGTTCCTCAATGGACTGAATGAGATAAGAACCAAGACATGCTGAAGATTCTTGAGTTTAAAATGAGAGAAGGTGTACACGTCTGATGCCGCCACACAGTAGACTCTATATAAAGGATAGCAGTCCCCACTTTGATGTCAGTCATTGGTTTGTGGACAACTGTTTGAAAGCCCCAGGTGTAGCATTATATTTTTAAACTGAATGCAGCACAGACGTGAACGGCTCTGACGAAGCTCAGACACTGCAAAACGCTTACAGGAGCAACTTCTTTATACCCTACTGTCCTTTTTAAAATCTAACTGTAGTTTATAACCATCATCGTGCTGCTGAAATACTGCTTCAATCTAGCAACTAGCCAAATGAGATGGCAATGGCAATGACATTGCAAGTTCATTGCACCCATTTACAATAATCCTCTGACCACTTTCTGACTCTGTTGTCTTTGGCGTGACTGTAGAATTCAGTAAGAGTCAGAGTTTGCTGGGGGGGAGGGGGTATATAGTGCACACAAAGTATCTCTCAATACATTATGAGAAGTACAGCTGATGGTCACTACACTGCATCAGAGACCAGATTTGTGGGAAGAAAGAGTCAGGACATCACAACAGCACTAACACAAAATCACATTTGTATTTATTATTTGAGAAAATGTGCTAATTCTAATTGTGTCATGGTGTTGATGTAATTAATATTGGAGAGAAAATGACCAGAATGGGTATTTTTAAATTTTGCAGATGAACTCGCTCACAGTTCTAAAAAAGAAAACTATGTAAGTGTCAACCTCTACAGTCTTTGTAACCACAGCTGCTGCCCTCTGCTGGTTATTAGAAATAATGCAGTTTTATACTCCTTGCACAGGAGCATCAGACCAAGAGGTGAGATCCATCTTTAGTGCAGTCAGCATTAGGTGCAACATAATTACGTTTTAATATACTATACATACAAGTTCTCTTGTATTAATAACTTCACTATGTCAAGTAAAAACATTAAAAGGCATGAACTCATCAGTGTGCCCAAGTTTTGACATTTCCAGGAACTACCACAATAATAATCACCAATAAACCTTCAGCAAAACTTCACATTATATTAAATTATTTAATTTATTATTTAACATTTTAATTCTGAGTCAAATTTGATACTTGAGATGTTTTTGTTAATAGAACAACCACGTCACCACAACTCAACTAAATCCAGAATCAGCTGCCAAAACTATCACAGTTTGGCACAAACTAACTCAGATCCCTACACTTTCCTCTCTCCGCTCACTGCCTCTTGTATTCCTGCCTTTAATGAGAAGAATATATGCCAGGAATATATAAGCATTGCTTCTGCCTGAGCCTATGACATATATACGGTAATTGAACATGTATATAAAATATCTTTAAAATTTGTACCTTCCCCGTTCTCACAAAAGCTTCAGCAACTTTGCGGTTACGTCCACCGTAGCAGGTTGTGATGAGGTCGGCCACGCCGCAGCTTTCAAGGAAGGTTGCTGAGGACACGGGCCCTTCTTTGCAGAAAATACGGGCGAAGGCAATCATCTCCATCAGGCCCAGCCTGATCACTGCCGCCTTCGTGTTGTCCCCGAAGCCCAGACCGTCACAGAAACCGGCTCCGACCGCAACAATGTTCTGTAGGACACACAAAAATAATCGGATATATTAAAATGTATTTTTTTATTCGACTCTATACAAAACAGACTAGAAAAAGGCTCCAAAGCCTCATATCTGAGAAGCTGCAATGAGAGAATGCTTGGGCATTATCCTCTCCTATGATATGAAAATCAAGCAGAGAAAAAGAACACAACCACCAACAAACTAATTCTCTAAAAACATGGGAATCCACATCCTACAATAACATGTGTGTAAAATTTCTTTGAAAACAAAATATTTGAGTTCACATTAAGAAAGAAATCCTGCCAGACTTTTCAACAACCATTTAGATTAATGTCCCGTTAGAGCCAACCCTTTCACAAAGCTCACAATGGGTCCTTGGACATTTTGTTTGGGCAGCTTTACTTGAAGTGTTTAAAGTCTCACTGCGTACGTCTACAGAGATCTCTGATCTTCACTGCCTAATTAACAGAGTGACTAGATCCCAGCACACTAAATGTGGGGCAAACAGCATGTTTGTGTGCGGCAGTGTGGTAAATGTTAATAATGCTGAGAGAGAGAGTCTGCAATGGTGACACATCCAAACACACAAACTCTGCAGGAAGAGAACACATTCTTTGGTTTCAACAAAAGTAAATGTCTTATGTAATATTCTTCTTACACGTATTTAATTTTTAACCTAAATCTTCTGAATCTGTTGTTATCTGTTCTGTGGGGTCATCAGCTTTCAGTTTCAGTACTGACGTGCCCATAGATCAGCATGTCTTTATGAGGCACGTGCTTCTTATGTGACTCACAAGTACTGTGTCACTTCACTTTATAATCTCACGCATGTGAAACAGGAACTCTGTGGGGGGGAGAAAAAAAAACTGGGACAAGGGATAAAATGCCTCTACTCTGTTTTGTGTGACTTTTGCTGAGAGTACAAAAATAGTCATTGGTCCTTGATACCATAAATAAACCTGTGTTGAAATCAAGATGACTGTCCATGTTTTGTAATCGTGTTGCAAGCAGACAAGTTCTGCACTGAGAGCTCACCTTCAGGGCTCCGCAGATTTCCACCACATCGTATTCCTCCACTACAGTAACTCGGAAGTTGCTGGTCTGCATGAGCTCCTTCAGGAGAGCACCGTGATTTTTATTCTTACAGCCTGTAAACCAGAAGAAATATATATGCTGACTGTAAACCCTGTAAAAAAAAAAAACATGATGGAAGCACGCATTGAACCAAAGAACTAACGCTGAGGTCGCACAAAGCTTTAACCGAAATAAATGTGCTTCCCGTTTTGAGGTTAAAAGCTGCTTATCTGGATCTTTAATTCTTGATTGAAGTGCAAAAATAATTCAACAACAATGGGCCCATTTGAGCGCAACAAAGGGACAAAACTAACCAATGGTTGTCTCACAAAACTTCTCATCAGCAACTTCATTGGCAATGTTTGCACCCATCAGCACGCTCATGGTGATACCGAGCTTCTCCTGGATCACGTCAGAGATGAGTTTGAGTCCATCTGGACCCTCGTCTACGCCCTGAGGGAACAAAAGCACAACATGCTGGTGTCTGGATCAAACACCACTGAATAAACTTGGCAATATTTTGGAGATAAAAGGTGTAAAATCCATATCTAGTAATAAAAAAAAAACCTTGATGAGTGATATTCCCAGTGCATCGTTCTTTATCTTCCCTTTTATGGTGTCACATACTTTCCCCACAAACTGGTGCGGGATCACAAACACCAAAATGTCTGCATCGCTGGACGCCTCCACCAAGTCCGGCACTGCCAGCTGAGAAGGGATGATGACATGTCTTTAAAGCCTGAGGCAGCTGTTAAACTTATTATAAAACTAACAGCTGCAAAGCATCTATTCAAGGACCTTACTTACATATATAAGACAACAGGCACTAAAATGTTTTTTAAAAATACATTTTTCTTACCACATTTGCTGGCAGCTTGTGTCCAGGAAGGTACTTGACATTTTCGTGCTCGGAGTTGATTATTTCAGTGAGTTTGCGCCCATTCACAGTCTCCTCAAACACCCACATTTTTACAGTATTGTCGAACTTTGCATTTTTACCAGCATTGGCACCCACGATCTTGGCAATGGCTGAGCCCCTGCGTGGTTAACAGTTACAAGTCAATGTTCATTTTACAGGAAAAATCAATATTCTCACTCAGTCATACTGTGATCTAATGGGGTGATCATTAAAGGTAACGATTCCTATTTGATCATTAACTAATATTTCAGGGCAAGACGGCAAAGCTGCACGCAGAGATAAGCTGATAACGGTATGCTGCAATCACCAATCCTCCATACTGTTTCCACGGGTGTACACCGAACTCCATTGAGAATTCTTGCAATTTTATTTTAGCATAAGCAGCAGCAAAATTATAATGGCTTTATAACCAGTTTATGGAATGATTTTAATTATTTGGGGGGTAATCATGAATTCGGAAATAAAAAGAAATAGACATACATTTAATTTCGTTCCAAAATAAGAGCTACAACTACAAAAACCACAGTGTGTGTATGAGAAGAATGTAAAAAATTTATATTTTTTATTCGGCTCATAAACTGAACCCACACACCGAATTTACAGGACGATTTAAAAAAATCTATTTTTCGTGTCAAATCATCTTTTATCTCTTTGGGGAGGTGACGTTAATTTATTAGACCGGTAAACGGAGGTTCGGTGGCGAACAGCTGCTGATGTCTCTGCTACCGCTAATAAGAGCGAGCTAACAGGCGGCAGACACGTTAAAGCTAACGGCAAAAATCCCAGTAATGTTGCCAGACTTGTGGCCAGTTTTCTACGATTATAAGCCGGCTTGTCAGCGTGTGACTCCACGCGGAGATAAACCCAACTGTCGCCTCCGCTAACGAAGCCTATCTGGCAGTTACAGGTACAGCAGGTCAAACTTCCCGCACGTTACTGTGCGCCGTGTCCAGCGGATAACCGCACATATGAGACAACCGGACACGGTTCAAAACATCAACACATCGACTTGCCAGTTTCCAGAGCCCACGATGCAGACTTTCTTCGGAGCTGCCATTGTGAAGAGGTAAACCGCTGAGTGTGTGGAGTGAACCTGTACCGACTGCAGTCCAGTTATGCAACACACACACAGTGCCTCCCTGGTTTTATTGGTCTGCCCGAGGGGAGACACCGGCCCGCCCATTAAAGCAAGACCAAGGCCATCAGAGCAGAGGCTAGCATGCTAGACTGGGGCCAAAGTCTCCATGTCAGCCTTTATGGTTTCACATCATCTGCATGTGCAAGTGACTTTTCATCCAGAGGAGGCCAAGCTGTTGGATTTTATTTAATTTAAAACCTGAACTATGGTTGTTTGAATTATATAGATGATCAATGCTGATCAATGCTGACATACTAACACACAATCTAAACCATTATCTTGTCTGTATATGTGTAATATATACTAACCAGACGTAGATTTAGATTAATGACATATCTTACAATTGTAATTGACAAAACGAGATGGTAATTATTCAATAATTAACCAACTTAGCAACAATTACTAAATGATTACAACTAAATTAAATCTTGTAATGACATATGATAACATATGGGGGCTTTGCCAATTCCTGTAAAACAAACAAACAAAAGTATACTTACTTACATTACTGGATTAATGATACAAAACATTTGTTTAAACAGGACATAAAATTGTAATGTCAAGGTGATATTTTAACAGTTATATTCACACAGATAAAACATTTCCATATAAAACATTTTTTATTTTGACTACATAAAACAGTTGCTTAAAAACATTGAAGTAAATATTAAAGTTTTCATTCCTTGAGCTCCTTGTTATTAACAATCAAAGCAAGGCAATCAGTGGATTATCTTGATAATCTAACCTGATACTAAGATACCTGAAATTTTGACTGAGGGGAAAAACAAAACAAAAAAATATGAAACAGGATTAATGTTCAGGTTAGTATCTTCAAACATTAACTGAAAATGTTCTTAGAAACTAAATTTTCAAGCACGTTATACTTAGAAAAGTGCTTGAAAATTTCAGATACGTAACTCTAAATTTTGTGATAAGTTGAGATTTCAACTTTTATTTATTTATTTTTCAGTGGCAGAAACAATATTACATCGAAATATTACCTATATTTATATTTTCTCATGGGTGCTATTGACTGCATACTCATACATCATTACTTCCAAAATGAGTCCTTTATTCTCCATTCTGGTGCTTTAAAGTATTTTTACTTACCTGTATTACTACTTCATTAAATGCTTGAATTTAGGAATGCTACTTGTATTTGATTGTTTTTACTTAGAGTGTAATTCAAAGGCAAAAACAAAAGAAGTACTTAATCCTGTGAGACCCAGCCCATCAAAAGATAGCCAGAAAATTCTGATTTTTTTGGAACTGAGATGTTTATTAACCCTTATAATAAAATCCATAATTTTTGCTATATGATGTTGTGTATGATAAATTTTTATTATATATTTATTACATTTTTTTTGTATCATATTTCATACATTGGGCGTTTTTGGCAACTTTTTGTTAACAACAATAATAATTTTAGACAAAAAAAAGAGTTTTTTTACGGCAAGTATTGATCATGTTGATGAGATAGAGGTCTCAGAAACTCGTGTATCAAATATAATACAAAGGGCATTATAGGTCTTTTTCCAGTCTTAGGGTAATATGTAAACACTTTAAACATGCATTCTTTTTAATGATCAGCAGGGGGCGACTCCTCTGGAGGAAAAAAAAGTCAGATTGTATATAATTTAGAGGGATAGCGATCATTTGGCTCCCTTGATGTATAACCTCAGTAAAACTGATGACTTTATGGTGTCGGTTTATTTTGTAAAATCTCATTGAAGACAGCATGATGGTTTAAGTTATAGATCCCAATGATTAGAAAAGTAAATAGGTTCAACAGTAAGGGCAGCCTAAGTTTTTGGGTAGGCTTATTTAATGATTTAAAAGTCTCAAAAGATCAGAACAGCCAAGACACTGAGCTAGAGATTTAACAATGATACTAGTATCTCTTATGTACAGTGTATGTCCACTGTCCACTTCAATGGCTGAAAAAACTGTCAGAACATTAAAGTCAGGCCAATTTTAACAGTTTAATGCATCAGCACCAATAGCACAATGTTGGATAAACATTAGACAGGTAAGAACTTCTAAGTGAATTTGTAATGGTGTATTTTTTCCTTTACCACTTTACTGCTCTTTCTGAACTAAGTGACGTTAAAAGTCACTGGAGCAAACCACAAAAAGCTCACTGTGGCAAAAATTATTTGGTCCAAAGGGCTCGAACAAAGGACCGCCTTGTTACGTAAGTGTTGATCAGTGGGTGAAGAGGCAACACGGGAAGGAAGTGCTCTCAGCAGTCTGGTTTAGCAACTTTAAAACAAACTGACAAAATCCAGCTTACTCTGCAGAAAATAGTTCAAAAAGAAAGAGTTGACTGGGCTGATATGTGAAGCTGTGTTGCTGCAGGGTTATTAGAGTCTAGGAGATATTTACTGTAGTTCATTTATGAGTGAAAATGTAAACGTTATAGTGAATTTAAGCCAATATGCTTTGTTCTTAAGCCAGTGGTTTTTTCCAGGATCTTTCAAAGGGGGCCAGTGGTCCATCCATCAATCCCTTTTCCACACTTATTCAGCTCAACTCCCAGGGGCAGCACTGAAAGCACAGATGCACAGACCTCCTGCTTCATAGCCACCTCCAACTCCCACAGAAGAGTCCCCAAACTAGTCCAAAGACATAATCTCTCCCAGTCAGACATTCACATTCTTCCCTCACTTACGGGCAAGACCCCAAGATACTTGGACTTCCTCTACATAAGTCAGCAAGCCCTCCCCAACCCAGAATGTGAGCACTATTTTTTACAGCTGTTATACATGTTATCTCAGCCCACTCCACACCCAGCTGCAAACTGCCCCAGTGCAAGCTGGGAGTCAGTTAAGGTCAACAAGAACAAATCATCATCATCATCATCATTATCAGGATCACATTGACGATACTGAAGATGATGAAGATGTCATCCTGCCCTCGTAGCATGCAGCGAGAGACTGTTGTAAAAACAACAGAAGCTGCACCGAAACACAGGATTCAACAGTGAGTATAAAAGGAATTGGGGGAGCGGACCAAACCACTTCGAGACATATGAGGGGGAGTCCATTTAAAAAAAGAAAGTGTTGTTTTGCAGCTAAAATGAGCACAGGAATATTCAGTGTATTATTTAACATTATATATTTATAGTTACAATGATGACACATAACTCCTTGAAATGAATAAGAGATACATACGGTTAGCATTTGATCTTTAATGTAACAACCGATTCAAGTCCATTATTCATCTTTACATCACCAGACTAAAACAGCCATCCTTTCATATCACAAATGAAAAGGCAAAAGTAAAGACGGAGGCAAAAACAAAAGCAGTAAGCTGGGCGACCTCATGCAGCAACAGTCTGGCTATTTAATTCTCATGTACTGATGAGAACGGCTGCTGTGACTCAACTCTAGCAATATTAATAAAAACAAACAAACAGCCCCCCCTACTTTGTCTTTGACAAATAAACAAATTTACAGAAGAAAAAATGAATTGAGACACACAGCAAGTTTCTTTGAAATAAATCATTAAGTACACCGTTAGACAAACCAGACTATGCTAATACACGAGGATTATTATCCACAGTCAACAGTAATATTTACACTAAATTACAACTGATGGAATAATTGTGCTTGATAGTAATACCACACAGCTACACGCTAATCAGATCCCACTTCCTGTTGAGAACAACAAGGAGCAGAATAATAAACATGGTTAGATTTTTGGTAGGGATGCACCGACTGTGAACTTCTGGGCATGCCACGCTTTGTTCTTGTTTGCTTTTCCTTCGTGTGCCAGGAAGACAAGCACATTTTCAATAACAGAACTGACACACCATCTTAAACATTAGGCATTGTGAAAAAAAGATCAGAAAACACTCACGTCAATAAATACATTCTTGTTTGCAGAGAAGTGAATGGTCAACAAGGCCGAGATCAGGCTGTGCCGAGGTTTGGCCGATATATCGGTGCATCCCTAATTTTGGTATATACACAATCATGAGGGAAACTCTCACACATGCTCCGCAGAGCTCAGATTTTCACCATCTACCTGACACCACACTCACTGTTGAGCATTTTAGGGCAGTTTCTTTCCACTTTTCTTTCATCGTCGTAAAACCGCAAATGAATACATGCTCACAAAACGCACCCAGACACGAGGACAGAAGAAGGCTCAAACTGCAGGTGTGGATGAACTGTACATATAGGATGCTTGCTGTACAGTGCTACATGCAAGTAAGCGTTCGAAAGTGAAAAACAAAAACATTCAAAATATTGATTCTAGTTGATGTGATCCAGCCTTGTTGACACAACAGAAGCAAATTTCCTTAAAATGTGACAAAAAGCATGTAAACATGAATGACATTCTCTTAAACAAATGTTATGGCATCACGTGTTGATAAATTTCTCATTTCTACAGCAAAGCTATACAGTACACGATGATTAAGTCTCTTTGTCATATTGTTCGATTACATCTTTTTTGCGGGGAATCTAGCAACTGGTTTTTAACTTCCTGCTCGTGTTTAACCCAAGTAGTTCCCTTGGCAGATCTTTTTCACAGCGGGCATTTGAACTTGTTACAGCAGGAAAAATACAGGTTACTGATAACATTCACAAGCGTCATATGATGGGCCAAAGTGCGACACCGTGCGCAACATCAGAGGCTGGATGTATAAACTATGCGTGTGCATAAAAATCATACGTAGGCCCTTTTTACTCTCATACATAAACTGGAATGTGCGGTGAAAATGTGAAAACAAACGTTTTCTGAGAGAAAGTGAGAAAGAGCTTATAGTGCTCATTTCCAATTCTGTATTTTTATTGTGGACTACATTACAATAGGTCTACATGAGTCACAGTTCAAATTATTCTTTATGTGTCTTATGCTGGACCTTTGGGTAGTTTATCGGTTCATTCACTGTCTGAAAAAAGCAAAACCAAGAGCACTCAGAGAGCAACCGACTAGACTAAAACTTTGATGTTTTATGGTGTTTTTATTACAATATGATAATGTTAGCCTGTCACGGTGTTACTGCAACACCATAGGGCACTGTATTGCAAAAGAAAAGTGTCCTCCATGCCCTTTCATATGAGATATTACTTGTTATAGATTCTTGAAATTTTGATCTTCGTGCTAACAGTGTAGGTCAAATGCTTACCCAGGTACTTGTATCCCCAAAAGCCTTGTATATTGTTGTGAAGTTTGAAGACGAGCCATTAAAAACATTGGGTAATATAAAGTTTTTACTGATTATCAAATGTCACCTTGACCTGATTTCCACCTAAATGAAATCAGCTTGAGCTGTTATTGGTATCTACCATCACACAAAATTGAAAATAATATCTTGAAAACTGCAGAGGCTAAACTGTTAACAGACAGACAAGCAAATGTAACCAGTTGTATATTCCCTCCCTTCAAGGGAAGAAAAACTCTTAGCGCTTCTCCAATTCAGCCAACTTTCGTCTGATTGGCTGCCTTTTGCAAATAGAAGGTTTGTCCTGATATCTCAGGTTATTATGAGAGTGGGTTCTGAACTAGTTTAAAGCTGGCCTTTTCGCTAACAGGGATTATTTACACATATCTGAAACTCTGGCCATGTTTATTATGACCATCCACCATTACCTCAGGATTTATGTGACAGAAAATAACTACCAGCTACTTTCACAGAACTTACACTTACTCTTATTATTTAATCTTTTTCTATTTACAAACAGACCTAGCTACACTAATATGAGCAGTTTAACATCTGTAAAATTAAATACAAATTCAGGGTGTACTAATTTTTATTGGGCTTAAAAAGTTCAATTAGGTTTCATTTACATAGTGCCCCTTTACAACTAAAGATGTGTGACTGTGCTTTATATTGTAAGGTAAAGACCCTACAATAAGAAAGACAGAACCGCAGTGAACAGATGATGCCCTCTGAACAAGCACGTGGTGACGGTGGGAAGCGACGACTGTGTCACAGTGACTGAGATTTTATTACGTTTTATTCATCCAGCTGCAGGAACCCATAATTAAAGTAAATGGATCTCAGCTATCCTTACATTTGTGCTTTTACCTATTGTGACACATCAAAATGCTTTCTGTGAAAACCGCCTGCGACTACTTTTCAAGAAAATGTTGGGCTTTCTTTAATGTCCGCCTACTCTACATGGCAGTTACCTTTTTGTCAGTCAGTTTTACTTAAATTATTTTTAGCATTGTCATCCTGCGAGACGAGGTAGTACAGTATGATGGCAGAATGCGTAGTTTAACAGGGGAAGACAGCTGTAAGTAAAGACAGCTGTAAGTTAAAGAGAAAGCTGGTTTAGTCGAAACAAAAATTCCTGTAAATTAACAACTATTTCACACAAAAACAGTCAAACTGACACCACATTGCTGGGATTTCTAACACTGGTTTACTGAACATATAATGAACCTGTGTAATCTTTTACTGTATCTGTTACTACGTCTTGAAAAGGTGTTTACAGAAGACCATGCAGTTATTCTAACATTTTTTTAGTTTTATTTCTCTTGGTTCTCCTGCCCTCGCGTCTCTGTGGCTGTCCGCTTACCTCAGCCACACGTCCCTATTTCATCATGTCGCTTACACACCTTAATCAGGCACAGTTCACACACTTCCTCTGTTGTTCCAGCAGTGGGAAAAGAAAGAAAACCTGCAAAGAACAAAGTCCACGAAGCTGCTCACAAGCAAGAGAGTGCGGCGGCTCTCTGCCCCCGGCTGCAGAAGCTTAGTGAAAGTTACTGACGTGACACTTGACATCGTCTAAGCTCAGGACCGTTCCCTGGTCATTGTTGTTGTTATGCTTGTGCTTCTTATCGGAGCAGCGGCACAGTTTGTACTTCATTACCTGAGGGGATGAAAAGCACAGTCGCAGCAAGGTCGGTGCAGGAAAAGAAATAAGTCGCATAACGCAACAAGAAATGCTTTCAATTATTTACATTTTCTAAATATGAGGTGTAAACACTGCTTCAAAGCCAGAAATAAAACAAAACTGTGTTGTGAAATACGGTCTCCTCTGATCACTCCTACTGATCTAATTATGGTCAGGTTTAAATACATCAAGTCCAAAGCTTTGCATATTAGAAATGACAGACTATATGGCCTCTTAAATGCCTATGTCTTACCTCATAAAGGTAGTCAAATATCTCCAGAATAGTCAGTATGCTTGCACCAATAAAAAGTCCCATCTGACCACCAATATCACCTGAAATGAAAGCATATTCATAACAAATGCATGAAGACAAAAAATGTAAGAAGTCTATGTTATATAATAGAAAAGAAGCTATACCTAAAAGTCCAGCCACTTCATATGCTTTCTTCTGTTCAATAGTTTCATAATTGAGAGCTTCAAAGAAGATATCTAAAACCAGGATATTTTCCCTGTGGAGACAACATAAACAAATGAAGACAAATCCCTCATTTTGAAGCTGCTCAATAATAATTAAGAGCACTTGAGAGATGAGATTTGAATGTTTTCTTTGTCAGTGGCTCTGAAAGGACTGGTTCGACATTTGAAATATGACCCTGACAATGTCATCCAAGTTATCACAACACAGCCTTTGAGACAACCTTTTTCTTCTTCCTTAAGCTTCTGCCTTTGGAGGCCACATCTCACTCTATCCCAACATCCTCCAACACACCAACCCTCTGAATGTCCTCCTTCGCTATATCTCCTCTGCGCTCTTCCTGTTTTTCTCCTGTCTGACAGCTCTATCTTTAACTTCCTCTGTCCAGCATGTCCACTATCCCTCCTCTGCACATGTCTGAAGCATCTCAACTTTGTCTCTCTAAATTTATCTCCAAACTGTTCAGCCTGATATACTCATTTCTAATCTTCTCCTGGTCTCTCATTCTGAAAATCTTGGCATCTTCAACTCAGCCACCTCCAAAGTTACTCCAGGGTAACTTTGTCTCCATACTGATTCCTGATCCTCTCCATCCTGGTTGCTCCTGTTGACTCAACACTGGGTTTAATACAGTTTTAATCTACTCCTAGCTAGATTTCAGTGTGATAATGGGGTAATCTTGGGCACATAGCTCTCGTTGTGAAGGCAGAAGCCCCACCTACTTACTGTCTGTCTGTACAGAAATATGATCAGAAAATATCAAAATGCACAAAAGATGGTATAAGTTGATGAAAACTGAATCAAAGCAGAAATCAAACCCAGAGACACAGTTTAGTATTAGATTTTATTTCACCCCTTAAAACCATTTAGAAAGTTGTCAGTCAGCACATGTTTCTATTGATGATGGCCTCTCAGGTTGGGGTTTTCTTCCTTTTTAGGAAAACTAAAAATGTTTAGCTTCTGGACATGATTAAACAAAATAAATATCTTGAAAGAACATATTGGGCTTTTAAAAATGACATTTTTTTGTATTTTGTTAGTGAAAGTCAATGAAATACAATAATCCTGTAATAAAATGATCATTCATCACAGGCTTTGCTTTGCGCACACAATAATGTGAGAAAACCCAAACATACTTACTTAATGTACTGCTCAGATTTGTTGTATTTTTTTGCAAGATATTTAGCAGAGGCCTTGCTGGGGATCTTGACAAAAGACAGCTCTTTGCTGTATCTGGTCATGTTGCACGGCGTCTCACACACACAGAAATCATTGTCTCTTTCCACCAGGAAATCTGGAGAGAGGAAAACCAGAGCTCAGCTTGACCTTTGAATCAGTGCGACTGCGACTTCAAGATGTCACGAGCTGATGTGCCTGCATCTGTGTGTGCACGTGTGTGTCTTTCTGCTGTTTTTGGGGTATAAATCTGTGCATTCTCCTTTTTTTGGGGGAACTAATATCATAAAGACATATTAAGGTAATATCAGGTTTTGGTTAAATGTGCAGGAAATGTGATGTCCTGTGAAGCGATGCAAACATGGCTCTGTTTGTGCGTGTGTTGCTGTTCTTTAAAGATTTAGAGGAGTATGAAGCCTCTTTCTTACCCAGAGCTGGGTCAGCACATTCTTTGTACAGCTCGGGGGTGCAGTAGGGGGCATCGCCTGCAGCAGCAGCAGCAACACACACTCACGTTAATGAATTTTTTCTTTGATTTCCTTCTTTGAAGTGCCTTCAGTAATTTCTCAGATCGGCGTAAGTCTGATACAACACAGAGAAAGACCGGATACCAACCAGGCATGTGCACCATGCGACAGTTGCAGTTGTCCACCAGGTAGCGCGTTTCGCAGTCAATGCGACAGGCTGTGATGCTGTAACTCTCAAAGAAGTCCGACTCCATTGGTGTCACCTTGCAGTCTCCCCAGGGTGGGGGGAGATATATCAGCTGCAATGACCACATAACGACTTAATAGTGTTTTAAATAAGAAATAAATACCAAATGAAATAAAAAGCAGGCTTCTCCTTGCAGGGAAAAATAAGAACTAAACAACCGAATCCATTTTTTTAAATTCTACAACTGCATAAATGGGAGAGAGATTTAAAATGTCTGATGTGACCCGCGGATAATTCTAATCTATTATTCAGAGCTATGGATGTGATTTTTTTTATTAGGAATAATAAAGTAAAACACTCATTTAGTTTAAAAAAAAAAAAAGAGATTCTAAAGAGGCTCCAGTTTAACTTTGTTCAGTCGAAGAAAAGGGAAAGTGAAAACTGTAAACATCTGCCATAATTCACAGAAATTTCTTTTACCAGCTGTGGCTATTATTTTCCATTTCATATTTATATCAGTGTTGAAACTAAAGCTTAAGGTAAACCAGAGTATTTCTGGTTCTTCAAATGTTTGATTTAAGATTTATAAATAGGTCTCACAAGGGAAATCTTTGTCCTACAGCAACATGATAAAGAGTAAAAATAGCACAGCCTACAATAAACAACGCAGTCAAATAAAAAGTGCCACAGAAGCCCAGTAAGTGCCTTATACTGTGAGATAGTGCAGGCATTTATATACGTTCAACAGAAACAAAACAAAACAAAACAGAAAGGTCAAAATAAAGTTAGTTAAAACCACTAAAAGTATGAGTGACATTGTGTAAAAGTGATTTTATCCAAACAAAACACTGAAAAGGATCCAAAGACGCATTCTTGGTTTGTGTGTACTTTTATTTTTAATTATAGGACAAAATGTGTCTGATTGAAAGCTGATTAGTGAATCAATGAATCAATCAAATGGCAAGAAATCAGTTGGTAACCAAACTGTTTCAATCATTTGAAACCAGATTATTTCATGTCTGTTCCTCATATGAAACCTTGCTTTGCTTTGTTATAGTGAATTATTAATTGTTCAGATCTCTGAACTCTTCCTTTGCCGAGTATGATAACGTAATAATCGATAAGAATTAATAAGCAACAGTTTGTACCCTCTGTTCCTGGCAGGAAACAAATGTCTGGAACCCGGGTGCCACTCCGAATCCAAGCTGGTCAATGAAGGACGGCTCGTCCTGACTGTGGATCTGAACTTTGACCCCCGCTTCAAACGAAGTCTCATCTGCAGGAAAGCAAAACGTTTGGTATCACTGTAAAAATGAGTTTCACTAAGGATCCAAACACGCAGAAGAGTTTCAGGCTTTGAGGTATCGACGCCAACAAACACCAACACATCAATCGCACCAGTGCGACAGACAGCTATAACCCGCCACGTGAATGGCCTTCCTCTCACCTGTTTCTCCCCAGACTGGCAGGTATTCATCCTGCTGAATGTCCAGCATGAGCTCGAGGCCGTTACCCATACCTCCCTTGGTGGTGATGAGGGGAGTGCGCCCATCACCGCCAGCGTTAAAGGTGTAACACTTCCCATAGCGAGTGAAGACCTGAGTGACAGAGGAAAGATATATAATTTAAGCAGTTAGAGAAATGTTTCTGAGAGAAAGATTCAGGTCAATTTTGTCACAACCACACAATATTACTGGAATATACAACTGAATGGAAAATTATGGGGTAAAAAAAACCAACAACAAAACAAAACAAAACAAAACAAAACAAATAAAAACAAGGGTATTAAATGGAAACCCGATCTGTCTGCACAGTTGTGGGATGCTGGAAAAAAAGAGAGCCTGGAACATATAAGACTTCCACTGAGCGCTCAGAGGATAACAAGGGTTAAAAGCGGATCACCTTCTTGTGTGGTGCAAACCACCAGCGCAGATGGCTCACTAACAAAAGAAAAGACAAGAATCTGTACACAGCATCAAAAAAGCTACCTCGTCTTCAGGTCATGTGTGGTATCTCTAGGGAAATGTTGGCCAATTCTAAGATGCTGCAGAGCAAACTGAACAGGCACCTGGAAACCAAGAATCTCTTTAGAGGAGAAACTTCAAAAACAGTCCTGGCTCTGAACCAGAGACTACAACCTACCCAGCAGTCTAAACAGTGCAGGCAGTGTAGGCTAGCAGATTTGAATCCCAAAACTTCTCGTGTCACAGCAAGAAGGCCCTCAGTGAACATGCTACACTTAAATATTGGATGAAAAGCTTTGACTGTCTAGAGATTTGCACAAATAGGTTCACTTTGGCACCCAGTGTGGTCTCCTGCTGCTGCAGCCCATCTGCTTCAAGGTTTAACATGTCACACATTCAAAGATGTGCATACTTTGTTTGTGACGAGCGCAAGCAGTCAGGCCATTCTACTCTGACCTCTGACATCAGGAAGGCATTTATGCCTGCTGCTCACTGTATATTTTCTGTTTTGGATTAGCTTCTGTAAACTCTAGGGATGGCTACGCTGGAAAATCCCAGTAGATCAGCAGTTTCTGAAATTCTCAGATGACTCCATCTGGCACTGACCACTGGGCCACACTCAAAGTCACTTAAATCACTTTTCTTCCCCATTTACTTTGGGCACCTTGACCATGTTTACATAGATATGCTGCCAAAGGATTGGCTGATTGAGAAGGAGCAGTCTAAGGAGGAGATGAATAGGTCTGCTCAATAAAGTGGACAGTGTGCCATAAATGGCTTAATATACAGCTTGGTGTGAATTAGAAGTGTTTATGTGATCTATTAAACTCTACCATTTAGACCTCTAATCAACAGCAGAAAACCAGCAGTCAGTCTGCAAACAGTGTTTTGCAGACATTTGGTGCTTGGGAGAGACTGTGGGATTGTGTGAAAAGTGTCTGATAAGGTGATGGAGGCAAGGTAAATGCTAATGAAGTGGCGACATTCTTGGAAATAAAATTGCTGGTGTTGTGCCTGATCCATTGCCTTTATTTGACAATGCAATCCAAAGAAGACCTTATGATTTATGCAGATATGAATTGAGATGTACAGCCTCGTCTTTCTTGCTGGTGTGCCTTGGACAGTAAAACTTGTGTCAGAGGATTTGAGAGTGTTTTTCCACTGGGGGTCAGTGTTTGACTCGGTAAATGGTGTGTGTGTGTGTGTGTGTGTGCTGACTGTATGACTGAAATAGTATGAGAGGAAAGGAGAGAGGCAAATGTGTGACAAAAAGAGGAGAAAGAAGGAGAGTGGAAGAGAACGAGGGAGAAAGGAGGTTTTCCCGTGGGAGTGTGAGTTACACAATCAACCCAGTGAGGTGATGGAGACTGGCAGACTGGCGATTTAACATTCCCTCACATGCTCTTTATGGCACTTATAATGGACCTGATGTTACCATGGAGACCAAGCATCCCGACAAGGAAGAATACCGCCTTAATTTTAAAGGAAAGCCGAGACACAGACGTTAGACTGAACCTCTGTGAGACATCAGCAAAAGGCCATTTGACAAACAGCCTCGAGCGTGCGACGGTGAACAGACAGAAGCGTAACAATATTGAGCTTTCTCCGGCGCGGAGTTAATGTTGTATTAGTTTTTAGTGTTGTGTGAGTCACATAACCCATGCAGGCAGAGAGCAGGAGAGCAAGGAGCAATGGAGGAGCGAAGGAGGGCAGGGATGCAAAGTGAAAGAGACAGAGAGGAGGGGGGGGATTTAGCTGCTAACGCTTGAAGCTGGCTATTGTTCAGCATTATAGCACAGAATGACATATCTATGATTAGAAAGAACAAACCAAGCAAGTAATTGTAGAGAAAGAGTTGGGATCTTGCCAAGGGCAGTTTAAGCATTTAGGCCATCTATCACGTCAAGTCAGCGAGAGACTGCTGCTGGTTGCAGAAGCAGACATCAATCTGAAAACAAAAAAAAGATTCTGCACAAAAAAAGCAAATAAAAGCAACAAAATAATGTGTATCCACGTCCTTTAGAATTTTTCCGTCATATGCCGCAGGCTTAAATAAAAACTGATGAGGGTAAAGACGCACTTGTCACTTTTAGAGACTGACACCAACATCGACGCCCACCTCACACCACGACGGGCCAGATGTGCGGAGGTGAGTTGTGAACACCCAGGTGCCACAGTATGAACGGCTTCCACATGGGGCTGTGTAAAAATGGGCACCTACATTTTCATATTTACCTTCAAAACAAGCAACAGCTGGCCAGTGGGTTGGTTGTTTAAAGAAAAACAAAAGTTTTAAATTCTGGTGTATATTTCAACATCTTTGAAGTTACTTATAAATATGTCAGTCTTAGTTGTGGAAGCTGTCTCTTAGTGTAGATTTACCGAGGTGTTGGGTCTACTTTTATGCCACATATTAACAGTTACAATGCTCATCTTTAAGGGCATATAATCCTTGTCAACCTAAAATTTGGGCTTCATAATGCTCTAAACACTCAAATTCAGTCAGATTGTTCAATTTTCTGCTTTGTATGATGCCGAAGGAAAGGCGAAATCTCAAGCAAACAGCTCTGACTGTAAGCACAGCACCTGCTGTTCAATTCTTCCCTTTCTGCGGCGCAGCCAATGATTAGAGAGTTTGCCTAAAGGTCCTCATTGTAGACCCCTGTGTTTAAAAATAGTTTAAATCTTTCTAAACTAACTAAACATATCGATAACATTTAAAGAAACAACGCCTATGACTTCATGTCCTGAACATTTATGTATCGTGTTGACAAGATAACAAGTGAAGGTAAATTAGAGATGAGCTGCACTTTTGTGTAATACCATTTTTTTTTTAACCACAAGATGATGCAGAACGTTAACCAGGTAAGAAATTAAGAACACGTTCTTATTTAAAATAGGCCACATTATGGAAGTTTGCTTATGCCACTAAAAATATTATTTTTCCTTTTACCATCCTTAAGTCAAAGTTTCAGAAAGAACAGCAGCACACATCTGAAAACTATTACACACAGGAACTGGTAAAATGCTGCCTCCTAGTGGTTTTTGTTAAAATCTTCACAGGGTAACTACAAAAGTAACTTTTAAAGGCAAGAGAAGTGAGCTAAAACACCTCGTTTAACACTGTGGATAAACTGAGGAGCTAGATGAAAGCCCACTAAAAGATAAGTAAGGATTATTTTGAATTTTAAATCATGCAGAATTATACTGATGTAAAATTACTGTGGTGACATTAATGATCATACAGCTGTATTAAAAGAGACCATTCACTGTGGGGATTTTAAAAGTTTCGTGGCAATACTTCTGATAAATGTTGAAGTATTTCAGTGAACCAACTGACAGACCAACACCATCCCTTGAGCCCTGGTGTCACCGCAGGTAGAAATCATCCAGTAAACATAGCACTACCCAGCCTCTCTTTTCCCCATTTACTCCCAGCCTTCTGTAATTGCTCTTTGCTGCACACTATTGATCACAGGTACACACTGTGGACCCTGACAGATTGTCAAACATGTGTAAGAGTGGAAAGGCTCTGTCAGATCATAAGGTGACTGAATTTCATAAATAAAATCAATCATGACAAAAATGTTAAACCTGCGTGTATGACAGGTGCACGATTGTTCGTAGGCGGCTCGATCAATACGTAGATCTGAGTTGATGTCAGGTAACTGGTGTTCTTTTCTTCTGGTTGAAGAGTTGTGACAGAGGTGGTAGGAATAAAAACATGAACCATGTATAATGCACAAAGTCTGCACGGCACACTGTTATGATGAATAAATAAATGATCGTGCACATGTGTAAAAGGTTTTCTGCAGCACAAATTATACGCTGCATGAGGAATAATGAGTGTTACAACAGAGAAGGACTTTAATTATGACAGATACATGACTGTCACACCCTTTTGTCACTACTTCAAACAACAAATCAATGCCCTTTTTTCCACAGAATTGAATGCATTACTTACCAACTGCAGTTTACACACACACTATCTTCACAGCTCTGATCAATAAAACTGTCACTCACACACAATTTCCCATGTATTGAAAAGCACTCAACAGAGCTCTGCAGTACTTAATCATTATGCACATAATCATGAATATCTGTTTCTATAGCCATCAAAAGTTGAAGGAATCTCTAAATCGCAAATCCCTGCACTTTGCCATCCATTTAGGGAGGTCTTAATACAGTCTTGCAGTCTGCAAGCAGCTAAAAGACGTCTCGGCAGGCTAAGTTCAATCCATTAGTGCTCTGTTGTTTTATGGGGATGTTTTCAAAGACTTTAAAGCCGTCTCTGTAAAGTGCAAACACTTTCACTGTTATTATGCTGTTATAGCCACCACTGGGGGAAAAAAAGCTATTTAAATGGAATGGTGAGCAGACAGTAGTCCACAGTGACCAGGGCTGACAAAAATAAAAATTAAAAATTAAAAAACGGAAATTATTCACGGTTATTGCTGCCTATTGTGCATTTACAACATAACTCAGGATTGTAATCTGATGAGGACTTCAGGTGACCTGGAAAAAGTGGGAAGTTTCACACCATGCTGCTTTCCTTCATACATGGATGAACTTATTAATAAGAAAACAAGAGTCTGCAGTCATACAGCCTCCCTACTACTACTGTAGTCAGAGTTCTGCTTTAAGCTAAACTCTAACATACTCATATTTACAATGCTAAAACGTTGATGTTAGCATAATATTTACATAAAGTGCATCTTAGGTTAATATTACAATTATCTGGTTTACACCCATAAAGCTTGTACATACATGTCAGGGATGACCATGAAATCAAAATATTTACAGTTTATGCAGTTTTTTTTATTAAATATATATTTTTACTGATACCTGGTGATGTAATGCAGTACTCTGCCACTACAATGACAGGTGCTATGAAGGCATCTAAACAACTAGAAAATGGGAGAACTACAGTCAACCCCCCCGTAACTCCAAATTATTTGCGGAAAATACTCCTATTCGCTTTTTTGGGGGCGGGGGTAGAGCATTTCTAAAATATTCGCTAATTATTTTCATTTTATTTTCGTGAGGGTCTAAAGTATTTGCAGATTTCAGCTATTCACGGGCAGTTGTGGTCCCTAACCCCCACGAACTCTCTGAATACCGGGGGTGGACTGTATAACCTGCCATGGTTGCTGGACTGGTTCAGTGTCATTGGTACTGTATAAAGCACACTGCTGCTTGTAGTTTTTGATCACAGGCTCAGAATCTGTTGGTTGTTCCGCGTATACGATTGAAGACTAGGGGAGACGGAACTTTTCAGTCAGTGATGCCAAAGCTTTGGAACAGTCTCCCATTACAATTATGTTTATTTCAATTTCCTTTTATTGTGATACTTTTAATTATTTTTATTTATTCTGTTTCTTACCATGTTTTTATATATTTCTACTATCATTTATGTAAAGCACTTTGTGACCACTTGTCTGTGAAAGGCACTTTATAAATAAACATTACTTACTTCCTTTCTACGGCTATGAAAAAGTCTACCACCTCTCTGCAGAGGTGTGGTACAATATTCAAAGCACAGTCAAAAAGTGCCCAGTGAATATGAAACTGTATTTTGGCTTGAAAAGTCAATCGCCAATACAAATGTAACATGTTCCTCTGCGTTTTGTTGTTCATTGCAAAAAAGTTAAAATATATAGAATCTAAGTTTCTTTTCCTTTGAACTGCTTTTATCTGTTGCTCATACTGAGGCTGCTGGCGTGCAGTTGGCTCAGGTGGATATCTTTAGACACTTGGTTAGTTTCTTTTAAATGTCCATGTTCAGTTAGATGAAGGTGATTTAAGAGCCTGATTAGGTTTGTCATTACAAACATTTTCATGGTATCTAAAAGATACATGGTATCATGTATCTTTCCTCATTGTGAGGCCCTTTCACACTAATGAGCATGTGGGCTATAAGTTTGTGTGAAAGTATTTGCCTGCACTGCTGTGCACATATTGTGCATGCATGAAATAGAGTGGCTCATAATCAGGCATACAGCTAACCGACAGGTTATGGGTGAGGGCCGAGAACGCTGCAAAACAGATGATTCTGGTCTCTGGCTGGTCAGTTTGTGCATCTCAAACTACATGTGTTAAGGAATTCTTTGGTGTTGGTTCCTATTAAAATTTTATCCTTCATGACATTGAACTGGGTGTAAATTTTTTTTTAAATTTTTTCTCCTAATTTATATTTTGGATGAATGAGGTGAAGTTTGGAATCAAAATCAACCTTTGGATAGGTGACTACATGTAAGGCACGCACCATCTGTGAAGATCTTGAAGCATCGACTCTGTGTTATCTGGCAAAAATCTTGGCATTTTTCTGTTTTATGACCATTTGAAAGAACACGTACAGCTTCTGTGTTTGAGCAACTACAAATTCAATCAACACAATTGATTAAAAATATGTATATTGTTCTTGCTACAATGCAGGTGTTCTTCCTTTGGTTCTTTTGGAGGTTTAAGCTGGTAAAACTCTGACATTGCACCACATTTATTACTTTTACATTTAATAGCGATCCATCCACTATTATTTGAGTTTTTCTTTGATCTTTAAACAAAACCCAAAAGCCCAGGAGTGTGATTATTCAATGAGAATACAGCGTGTGTTAAAAATCAAAGGAAAATAGTGATGTTATGTACCAATAAAGAGTGCTGGCTTTTGTGTCCTGCACAGGTGATTTATTACGCTTTACACTCTCAAAGATGTGCGTGATCTTAAAGTCTGAGCGCGCCTGTTAGATGCACACAGGTTAAATTAATTCGAGAATAAAAGCATCAGAGCCAAACCAAACACTCCCCCGCTCTGTTTTGAATGAATAGCTGACTCACCACACTAATAACCAGTCTTGGGTGGAAAAGAAAGCTACTCCAAAGACAAAATAAAGTATAGGCAGGGGATTGAAAGCCAGAGGCACGGTGGAGCTTGGGTGTTTGTGTGTGTAATAATGATGCCCAGAATATAGAATCAGACCCTGAGTCACTGGTTGTCAAAATAAAGAAGTAAAGATGAGAGGCAAACAAGAAAAGGTAGAGAAGAACCACAGGGCTCCTCGGGGGAGTACAGATAACTAAAGGCTTCATAGAGAAAAGTTTTTTTCTTAATTAGGGAGAAAAGACCAAAGACTATCCTGCGCTACTGAGATACCCACTTTGTGGATCTTCCATCTTTGTACCTGTAGTCTCAGTGTGGTCAGAAAAAAAAAAAAAAACACTACAAGAAACACACTTATCCTCACCACATTTTGATTTGTTGCAAAATACAGGTGTGAGTCACGGAGCTGCTGACAAGGCCAACATGACTCTACGACTTATTCACAGTCTACAAATCAAGACCCACACCAGACGTCTGTCACTGCTGTGGTTATTTAAGATGGCAAATCTGTGTTTTTCAGTAGTTTAAAGAAAAATCCTGAGATTGAAACATCAAGCAGTTCAATAAATCCTCATATGAGAGCTGGCTTGTCTGAGGATCAATCTGTTCTCATACTTTCTGATTCAAGTCCCTTTTGTTTCCATTTATTCTTTAAAAATAGGTCACAATTAGGTGTACAAAGATTCTCATAATCCCCCATTTGGTACATATCTTTTATTTTTTTATGCGGTGGGTGAATAGAGTGAATCATTCCGTTCATGATCCAATCATGACCATCTGATCCTTCCGGCACAGAAAAAAAAATATTCAAATGGATTTCCAGCACACTCTTTATCAGAAGGATGGTTAATCGCCACATTTTTCACCAATGTGGCATGCTTTAACCAGTTATTAAATACCACCACTCCAAATTTACCTTAACAACCTAATTTTACAACAATACAAAATACGCTCTAAGTAAAAAAGGCTAAACAATTATTTAAATACCAGCACAAAGCTTGATAATAAGCCTCAGACCTAGAGACAAAACACAGCGTCCTTGGGAACAAAAGTCTATTCCCTGACAGGCCGATAGCTTCTATCCGGTTGTGATGACGTATGAACCGTGCTTCCGGGTCCAAACTACACTGCGTTCATTAAGGCTGTTGTCTTTATAATGTGTTTTAATGCTTGGTGTCTTGTTCTATTTAATCTGAAGAAGCTCCTAAAAATAGTCTGTGATCACTGACGGCCTCTCTGGATTTTTATTACCACTATTCATCATCAGCAGGTTTCAAAACTCAGTTAACTAAGTTAGTGTTAGTAGTCTTCTTCTTCTTGTCCTTTAGCGGGCAACCAGCGGCGGTGGTCGGCCGCGCAACCAGTACGCTGCTGTAGGTGCCGCAGGTTCTCTTGCTTGACCAACGATTATCTTCCACGCTTTTCGATCTAAGGCGATGGTTCTTGCCTGCTCGAGGTCAAGTCGAAGGGCCTTCAAATCATCCTGGATTTGTTTCATCCATGTCTTTTTTGGTGCATTTCGATGCACTCTCCAATCGGTGGGGCGGGTCAACCAGAGTAGGCCATGGGGGTAGCGGCTCTGGTCCATTCGACAAATGTGGCCAAACCAACGGAGTCGGCGGCGCTGGATTAGGTCGCCGATCGTTGGTTGGTTGCCGCAGCTGGTGAGGATGGTGTCATTCGAATGACGGTCGTGAAGGGAAACGCAGAGAATGCATCTAAAGCAACGCATTTGGAAAACTTCGAGCTTGCTCAGGCCGTGTTTGAGCATTGTCCACGTCTCCGCGCTGTAAAGTAGAATGGGCAGGATCAGGGTTCGGTAAAGGCGGATCTTTGTCGCCAATGAGATGTTGTTCTTCTTCCAAATGCACCAACGCAGGGAAGCAAACGCTGCCGCCGCCTGCCCAATTCTGGAGCGCATCTCCACTGATGATGCCACTTTCTTCTCCTCGATGAGGGACCTCAGATATTTAAATTGTTGGACTTGTTTGATCTGTACACCGTCGAGGTGGACGATCGCTGGTGAGCCGTCGGTGGTCAGGACTTTGGTCTTCTCTGCGTTAATCTTGAGGCCGTACGGTTTGGAGTGCCGGGCGATGTCATAGAGGATGTGAGTCGCCTCGGTGTCGTCTTCAGCAAAAATGGCGCTATCGTCAGCGAACATTAGTGTTAGTAGTATTAACTATTAAGGTAAGTTTTTTTTCAACTTTAATTTTTATTAGTTTTAGTTAACATTGAAATATTAAGGTTATTTTTATAGGACATCTGGAAATGAATACAGAGCCATTTACTTGCTGAGAACGTGGTATATTGAGTGTTACAAAATTGGGATTATACAGACGTGATTTGATGCTTGCCAAGCATACACGATTTTAGTTTTGTTAGCTACTGAGTGAAATGTGATAGTAAACCATTAAACAAGAGAGGCTACACTGTCTCCTAGATTTTTTCCCCCTCACATTAATATTAGCATTTATTCTGAATAGTGGAACTCTTCCACCCAAGGTTAGGTTTATATCTAACGTTTAAGATAAGAAATAATAAAATATATGTTATTTATTCTGAAAGTTAAGAATTAGATTAGATTATTAGATTAGAATTAGAACAAAACCTAATACAACTTAAAATATGTAGCGAAATAACATAGCTTTATAAAGTAAATAAATTAATTTAGATTAGTAATGTTTGGGTAATGCTAGGAAATAATTAAAAAAGTATCCAATTGAAAAAAAAAATCCATTAGAATTCATCATTCATTTTAGCATGTGTCCAGAAAATTCAGAAAAAAAGTTTGTTGGGGATTCTTTTCAAGAATTAGCTAAACTGGCTGTACCTAAAAGGTTTCATTTTGGTCTTTTCAAGGCATTTGGTGACCATAACAATAAAACTCACTACATGGCTGAACTATCAGGAGACTAACACTCTATCAACATTGCATTATTGACAAAAAAATAAAAAATAAATAAAAAAATAAAAATGTCATATCCAGTGCATCGATTGGCAGACACCTTGAGATGGTACCGGCTAAGAGAAAAGCTGTGTATGACGAACACTTCGTTGTTTTAGACAAAAGTCCTCCTGTTAGCTGTTAACAAAAGTTTTTCAGTGCTTGTAAAAAATGAGTGTTTACCAGTTTAAATGTCAGAATTTAATGCATGTGGGAAACCATCATCTGTCTCTCGCCTTCCTCACCAGCTACATGAAATACTATTAAACCTCCCCCACTGCTGTGAGGGGAGTTTTTATCTATCATATTTGGAAATTTATCCACTAGCTCCCACACGATAAAAATATTTCTTTCCCTCCTTTATTTCATTCCTCCCTGGACTGCAGAGCTCTTCCATGGTTCCCTTGTGTCTCTTGAACTATGATGTTCTTTCCCCTGTGGACTTCACTCCATCTCCTGCCGCACTTCCCCACCCACCATTGCTTCATTTGATGAATATTTCACAGGCCAGTAGAGACAGTCGTCCTCCTCTCTCATCCTATTCCCAGACACTACTCGGCTCTCAGTACCTATCACCTTCAGAGACGATAACATCCTAGCGCTGGGTAAGTGGCACCTCAGGAGTCAGCTGGGTCTCTGGGAGCATGCCATATGAAGAAAAATGGAATTGTGTATTAACTTAAGCTCTATACGCCTATCTAAAACCATCTAAAACCTGACCTTAGGTTTTAGATGGGATTTAGGCTAAAGCTGGCAGATATTACAAAACAAAACGGCAACACCCATCAGGTGCGAAGAGGAAAAGGACCCGCATGGGCGCACCATGATACTGTCCAGTGGTGGAAGAATTATTTAAAGCCATTTAAACCAGAGCACAACAACACCTAAAATACTCCAGTACTACAGTAGTGAAAGCAGCCAAGTGTACTTATATAGATAGATCAATACCAGTGATGCAAATGATTCATTAGGCAATTAATCATTTTTTATAATCACTAAAAAAAACTAAGCTGCACATTCACAGGGTCCAATTTATAAGGATTTAAGAAAGGATTCTCTTTTTGTTGCTTATTTACTTAATCCCTTGTTTGCTTAATCCCTTGGGTCCCTTTTGACAAATTTCAATATAAAAAAAACAATAAATTAAAAATGATAAGTGATGAACAGAATTTTGCAGTTCTTTCTGATCATTAAGTTTTAACTCCTTTACATGTTTCAGAACAAGGATTCTGAACCTAGAGAGACACACCAATGGTCACAATTTCAAATTCCAGCATCACCTTGTTCTCAAGTTCTCAAGTTCACAAGATTTTCATAAAAATTTGACTTCTGACTACAAGGTCATCGAGATTTGAACACGCTCGAGTTTTTTAGTAAGGTAAGGTGAATGTAAAAACCTAATAAAGTAGTTAAAAATCAATACAGTGTCAGTACTTAAAATGACTAAGTTGTCTGGCCAATAAATAAATCAATAAATACAGTATAGGTTTAACCTTCCAATGGTTTAACCTACAATATAGAACCTTTACAGATTTTCTTCCAGCTTCTAAAATGTAAGTATTTCTGTATTTTCTGTGTAAAGTTAATATGTAGGTTTTAGACTGTAGGTCTCCTCTTTAGAACAACTCGTACAGGGCTTGTAAAGGCAGACTGCGTGGCTCGATGGTAGATTTTATACACCTGTGGCAAACAGACTAAAACACCTCAAAGATTAACAGATGTGTTGTATTCAATATGCACCTGCATATTTGCAGATGCAACTAGGGGTAACTGAAATGGGTGTCTTCACATAGTTTGCCCAGCAGAATGACTCCGTTGTTTACAATACTCTCACCACTGTCTGCAGCATTGGCAATAGAGTAAAGTTCAGAGCTCAGCAGGTAAAGGTGCAGAGTCAAGTGACGACTTTGTGGTAAGCTGCAACCTAGTTTCTGCAATACGGTGCAGAAAAGTTGGTGCAGAAAAAAATGACTCAATCATTTTCTGTTTTTAATATAACTAACACGCATGTATACATTTGTTTATATGTAAGAACACTGGACAAAATGTTAATATGTAACATGCAAGATTGTGTTTCCTAAAACTTTAAAACTTCTAGATTAACATGATAAACCAGAGTTTATTTATCCATCTTAGTGTATTTTCTATAAATTTCTAACTTGAAGATGTCAAACTGCATCTGTTCTTTGAAGTATTGTTTGGCAACAATGTAAACAAATACTTGTAGCTGATTTGTAACTAATAAAACTAATGAAAATTCCACCAGGTTTGCATGAAATCATTGATGACAGTTTAGAGTACACACCATTATCGTCACAGGCTAAAGACAGAAAACCCAAAAAGTTTATTTAAAATGATTTTGGGGCAAAAATAGAGCAGTTTTATTTGCAGTTTATGTAGACTAGTCAATAAACTACATTTTTCAGGCAGTTTTTTTTCAGGTTAGATATGACGTTGAAAGGTCCCCAACTGACCAGGAGACACAATATCAAAAGATTCAGGCCTAAACAAAAATTTTGTATTTCTCAGGCTCACATTGCTTATTTTTCGTCATTTTATTAATGAAATTATTAATCAAAAATGAAGAAACAAAAGAAAATAACAGACAGGCGGAAAACAATAAAGTAATATCAGAGGGTGGCACCAGTCTGTCATTATCATTTAGATAGATGTGGCACAGTGGGATCCAAATCAGTGGAGAATTAAAGAGAGACCCTTCTTGTGAAAAAACAAAGGAGAATCACAACAAAACAACATAATAGCTGATCAAGAGGCGACAGAAGAGCCTACAGGCTGCAGTTTTTCCTCTGAGGAAAACTAATTGTTGTTTTAATGCGATCGCTGGTCTCTATGGTGGATGGACTTGGAAGATGCACAACACACTGAGAGGAAATAACGCCCCGGGGAAGACTGCATATAATTCCTCCCTCCTATGCCTGCTTTTCACTCAAATGAAGACAGAGGGAGATTTCTGTTGAAAGGCTTTTTTAAATGACTACTGAAAAATGACGCTTCCACATTCCTCCAGAGTGCCGGCTTCTCGGTGAATAATGGAAATGATCTTGTGAATTTGGATGGGAGACATAAATGTCTTAGAGTTGCCGGTTCACATTCATTCAGAGCTGTTAAATTTTCAGTTGAAGCTCTCACAGTTAGCGGAAACCCTCTCATTCTCCCCCCAAGTGAGCAAAGGAGAGCAAAGTGAGACCGTAAATAGCTGTACAAAAGGGCTGATACATTCGATATGAGCCAGTTACAGGATGTATTTATACAGTTCATTTTTATAATGCACTTATATTAGATTAAATAGCTATATGGCGGCTTAAAAGTACTTGCACTGCTCGCAAACTGTGACATGCAGCATTAATCTCTGCTTTGTTGTGCCCCTTCTCTCCCTCCCTCGATGCTGCAGATCCATATGGGATGTTAAAACCTCCTCTGCCTGCCTTTTCTCTCAATCATCACTGTCGCCTACAAATCTCCTGCCTACAAATCCTGTGTCAGCCATGTGCAGAGCCCACGCTCGCTCTCTGCTGAGGGGAAAAACTGCCAGGCAGCCGGAGAGGCCATCACTGTAGCAGCAAGCTTCGCTGTAACTCCAGCGTGCGCTGCCCTCTCATCCGCCACAGCTGAGTAAACATCGGGGGATAAACAGCCAGAGGGGCAGAGGCCTTACTACAGCTGAGGGCAGTTTAGTTTGCACACAGCACAGTGGGGTTAACTAGGATTAAATCATCATGTGTCAAGTGTGACTATGTGTCTTCATTCGTCATGTACTTTAATATATCAGCACAATGTGAGAGAAACTATGAATAAAAGACTCATGGAGCGACAAAAAAGAAGGGATAGTGTCGACTTACATGAGAACAAGCAAGGTGATAACGGATGAGACATTTGAACGTGACGTGGTGGATGTGCAGGATTTATAGTGTAGTAATTAGAATATAAAGAGTGACAGCACACTGGGGGACTAAACAGAAAAAAAAAGAAATTTTAATGAACCAATTTTTGTGGCTCAAATGAAGGTCTGTGTAAAGGATTGTGATAGCCTGATGAAAGAAACCTACCATCAGCTTCTTTGAACTTCTCCTCAGACTACAGTAAAGCCTCCCTTACACAGAGAGGGGTCAATGTTGGGAACCGTTTTCCTTGATTTGGTCCTAAATGACATCAGGTTTGGGTGATGCAGGCTTCATGGTGCACTTTAACTCTTAACCAAAGCATCACCTGAAGGCTTTTACACTGATGGATTTCTGATGCATATTCCAACCCACTATATTTCCCATAACTGTGGTCACTGTGACTCTGTGGATACTGGTAACTCTTAAATGCACAATCAGTAACAAATTTGTGCACCTGAGAATTTGTAATTGATAAGATATGATAATGAATCTTTTAAGAGTCCAAATTGGATTACAGAATGTATTTATATGGACACAGGCACAGAAACATTGCCTACTGGTTTGTCAAAGTCAGCTTTTCAAGCTTTGACCCGTGATCGTATTTGGAAACTTGCTTGGTTAGCAAACTGGGTTAGCAGGCTGCGTCAACAGACGTAGATATCTGCTAATTAGTGCAAAGCCACTCACTAAAACTAGAGCACAGACTCCTTTGTCGATTTGTCAACACAATTAGATGCACAGCAAGCTGTATTGCTTTTCAGATAATTAAATTTAAAAGGCACAAACATGACGCACATGGTCAACAGGTCCATGCTCAGTGACTTGAATTAGCTCAGGCGAACCTTAGCAGAGTGCCTGCCAGTCAAAGCAAATGTGCCGTCCACATTAAAAACTTTTAATTGTTGTCACAAAGGCTGAAATTAACTATAAAAAAACAAAATGATTTTCTGTACCAGGCTTTAAACATGTGTATTTCATCTGTAATGATGAAAAAACATGGTGAGAAATGACTCACTCGTTACTTGTCGTTGTTGTCCTTGTCTCAGAAGATTATCTCAGGAGAGTCAGAGAAACAAAGTCTTTTAGGACTTTTTAGTACATCATCTACGTAACTCGGCCTGTGGATTGCTTACAATTTATGTAATCATTATTTATTTATTTTTTAATCCCTATATCTATTTTTATTTACTAGCTTTGGTGGCACAAGATTAGTTACGGGCTCACATATTATTTCTATGCCCGTATCTCCCGTGTTTTGTCTTATATTGAAGCATCTAAATGTTCTGTACAGTGCCACAGCCCACATGGGTCTCTGTGAATTGAGCTGGAGTGGAGCCTAATAATGACGGGTCATTTCTGTAGAGTTTAAATTAGTCTCCAGAGTCAAATGACAGCGTGTCTGTCTGCCTGCTAAGCCCGAGACAAAAGGTTAGCTGTGAATTAGGAATGATTAGCTATAATAGGTTATATACCACTACCAATATTGGGTGGACATTTATCGATAGGTACAGTGTGTGTGGCTATATGTCAGACTGCCTGTTTCTTTTGAATGTTTAAATTTGCATGCAAGCCTCTTTCATGCATGTCTAATAGTGAGCTGTAATCACCTTCCAACAGGAATGGGGTGGGATGGAGGGGGGGTTCATTTCACAAAGCCAAAAGGCTGTCACAGTGCATTTAACCTGACACCTGACTTGAACTTAGTAATGGCCTCGGAAAGCTGTTGAGATTGCATGTTTCACTTCGCACATACATCCCAGCTCCTCACATAATTTACCCCGACTTAAATCGATACTGTCTTTGCCTGTTTAATGAAATTTCATGCCGTGCTTAAGCTAGTCTCAGTAGTTTTTTTTTTTTTTTTTTATTTAAATCAAAATCTAATACGGTTTCCACGAGCACGATCACTTACTCCACTGCAATGCTGGGGCACAGTGATGCCTTTGTGATCCTGTCGTGTGATGTGAAAACTTAACTAAATTTCACATTAAGAAATGCTGTGTGTGCAACATGCAGTCAGACAGCTTCCTAGGAAAAAACCCAGCCTATAAATAAATCACACAGTTTGTTCCTGGGTGGGACGAGGATGGTATAGACATATGGTAACAGTATATCAGAGGGCAACAGTGCATATCCATGCATAGACACATAATGGAGATATACAGACGGGTGATGCGTGACATATATATATTCCTGCTGGATGACTCTCGTAAAACATAGTTCAGTTGCACAATAAAGTACTCATCGGTTTATTTTAGGAATTGAGCCGTGATTCAACATCTGAGTGGCTGTAATGAAAACGTTGAGCTCCTCGAGGGGGTGAATTGGGACCAGCTTATACAGGAGATATTCTCTATGAGGGAAGGTGGACAGCAGTCATTGCAGTCAGTCTCGATCTTTTGCTCACAGGCCAATTTGTTCACCGGGACTGCATCGCATCTGCTGAGAAGGAGGAAACCATCACCCTCATTAATAAGAAAACATCAAAAGACAGATAGAGGCACTCCTGGAGAAGAGCACCTCTCTGCGGCTGTGCTGCTAACAAGCCCCTCTTTTATCAAACGTCTTTGATTTTGCAATTCCCAAAATACCACCCAGCGAAGGTGGGACGAACAACGATTAATGAATGCGTTTATTACTTCTGTCACTTTATGGTGCAGTTTAGAGGGCGGGAAAACAGTCAGGAGGGAGAAAAGGCCCTGCAGCTGTACCCCTGGAGTGAACCTCCTCCATGTGACAAATTTCACAGTCTGTTGAGAGAAATCCGCTGAGGCTTTATGTTCCTTTTTCACTAGTACCTACTCGGTCAGCTCGCCATGGCTTGGCACCGTTTCCGGAGTTTTCTTTCCTAACATTTACTCTGCCAGGGTTCCAAACAATCCGGGTCGATCCGAAAATGTGACATCAACAGACTGCATGCCACTGATTGGCTGGTCAGCGGCGTCGCTTGGCAAGTCATGAGTATGTCCTCACGCCACTTTTGAAACCCGGCAACGAGGGAAAGGGCTTCAAAAAAGTAGAGATGGCACGATACCACTTTTTAATGTCCGATACCGATTCTGATATCATAAATTTGGATATCTACCAATGAATCCGATATAGCTTATTTTGTAATCAATAAAACTGTTTTTTTTTCTAAATATCTTGCTGCATTTTGTATAAGTTCATACTCAAGTTTTAAAAAAAACAAGAAAGCTATTCTGTTGTACCTGTATACAAAAAATATACTCCACCCAAAACATTTTATAGTTCAGCAACACTGATCAATCTAATAAATTTAAACCTACACCATCCTCCCTATTCTGGTATTTTAAAGAGTACTTACCTACCTAACTAATAGGGTTGCCAACTCCCAGCAAAAATATTAGGGAACCACAGCCCACCCATAATTGATGTAAGCAATTTTAATTTAATGCATGTGTAAAACAAATGCACAGAAATCATTTATTTTTCTACAATATATAAATAGATTCAACATCTTTCTTCAACAGAATTGCAGACTGCACAGATGGTACCTTCCCAAAGGAAAAAGTACTATAGCTTACTAGGGTATATTAGACTTATTAGTTGCTATATACAATAATGGATTTCTATACATTTAATCAGAAGACCACTTTTGTTGTAAGATTCAGATAAGTTTTTAAATGACATAACAAAGAAAAATATTTCTTTGTGCCCCCCTTTCCCTGTTAATGCCCAACCTGGCCCCCGACAACACTTTGCTAGACCCGCCCCTGCACAGTTACCAGCCTTCAGCTAAGTTGAAAAGGATCCTGGTGTTATTTGTCTCTCAGAAACAGTTCATAACTTCCCTTCAACTCATTCATGTCACCTAAAAGGTAAACCTGTTTCTCCATCACCTGCTTAGCTCTGATGATTTAGTAACGGCATCTCCTGGTTTCATCTTCATGTTTCCCTCTCACCACATATCCAAACGGATATCGTGACCAGCAGCTTTTACAGCCGTGGCTCCAGCAAACCTCAGCTGATACTAGAAAGTAATATTAAATACATTCTAACAACAGCTTATCGCGCTTAAATGTGCTACTGTTGTTTATCCGCTGGTCTCCTCTTTCTAACGCAAAGTGGGCGATAAACAAACAAGAAAGCTGACCAGCTGATCATTGATCAGTTTCATGTTTGAAGTAATAACAGGAGAGGAAGGGGGAGTGAATGAGAGAAGTAGATGCAACTGCGCAGCAAAGACAGAATAACTCCAGCTTTGTGTCTATTTTTTAATTCCAGCTGAAGTACCGGACAAATCGCTTCCTTTTCACCTCAATATGGAACTCCGATGGCCAGTCCAGCTGTGGCTCAATATATCAGTTGTTAAGCTTAACGTGGAAATACTATGCAAACATTCAGGGATGAACTTACACACTTGCTTTACTTCTCTGGGATAGTTTTCGCCAAGATGAAATGCCGCGGTTAGGAAGCATGTAGCGAGGCTCCAAATGCTCCAACAGACCGCCGCCAGGTCTCGCAGATAACAGCTGCTCTATCACGTGACACATACTGCTCCGATGCACCGAGCTGGGTTACGCCAAGTAGCGCGTTTTGTGAGGTGATTTTGTGATACTTCGGATTACATTTTGTATTTCTCTCTGTTACGTGTCCTCCTCCTTCATTGATTGTGGTTGTCCGGTGTTGCTGTCTCCTTCCTGCCTTTGCCACCACCATGGTGGGGGGGACGTAACACTCTCCGATATCCGATCCAGTAATTTAGGTCAGTATCGGACCGATACCGATACGTAATATCGGATCGGTCCAGCTCTATCAGAAACAACGGTGTGATTCCAGAGTCTGGAGAAAAGCCAGAGACTGAGCAGCAGGCATATGCTGCTCAGTTTGCTGCCCTTTTTCACTAGTACCTACTTGGGTCGGCCCGCCACAGTTTTCGGGGCTTTCCATCAGGTCATGGTATCTGTTACCAGGTACTTTTTTAGTACAGCCGTAAAATGTGACATCAACAGATTGCATGCCACCGATTGGCTGGTCAGTGGCGTCACATGAGTCATGAGTGCGTCTCCTTCACGAAAATCAAAACCGCCATTTTTGAAGGGCAGCAACGTGGGAAATGGCTGCAAAAAACAACGGCTGACAAAAAGTCAAAGACCGAGCAGATCATCGCCTTGACGTCCACGACTGTTGTGGTGTTCATATCATACACCTATTACATCACGGGATGCTGGGACGCGTTGCTATAATGACCCCATGCACATTAGGTGGTACTTGATTGTAATGGAAAACGAGCCAAGGCGAGTCACACCGAGCCAATCTGAGTTGGTGCTAATAGAAAAATGGCTTTAGAGGGCGGGAAAACAGTGAGGAGGGAGAAAAGGCCCTGCAGCTCTACTCCTGGAGTGAACCTCCTCCATTTGACAAATTTCACATTCTGCTGGGAAAAATCCGCTGAGGCTTTCAGCTTGTCTCATGCTGTTGCTGAATACCAAGAGATTAATTCATTTCGCAGATAATGCGTGTAAGTGACTCCAACTCCCAAATATGCAGGATTCAGACCGACACTACCTGCCCAATCTCTCAGCAACAACAAGGGAAGATTCAGGCTGGGAGGCGAGATAACAGACAGCACACAAAGGTCAACACATCAAACAAAAGATCCTGTTTGTAGACTGAAACAAGAATAACACAATTCCAAACTAATTTTACCCCCTCTCCCTGTCCCTGCACCAAGTCTGATTAAGGAGAGCCTGAGGCAGCAGTAAAAGCTTTTTGGACTGGAAGCTGATTTTCAGTGCAAATAAAGAACCTACTGTAAAAACTGTCTGTTTTTTAAGTAAGTCGGGAAGGTCAAATGTAGATGTGACTTACAAAAATGCTTTAATCTTCTTATATTGATCATCATTCGCTAGTTTTTGTTGTATTAGTTTTTACTAATCAGAAGGTCGGTGCTTCAGCTATCTACTCTAGTGTGCAAGAAACTGACCTTAAGCCAGAGGTTCCCAAAGTGGGGGGCACAGCGCCATTGCAGGTGGTGGGGGTATGAATAAAAAAAACCAAAAAAACAAAAAAACGCTTGGACACTGCTAGCATAATGGACATAATGGGTTTCCACACAAACGCAAAGCAGAAAATGAAGCATCGCCAAATATGTTTCCAAACCAACTTCCTTCCAAGCCAAATACTAGAAAATATGATGAAGCATATCTTCCCTTTGGCTTCACCTGCACAAGTGCGAAGGTAGGTCTCCATGACAGAATTTGTTTCCCCTGCGTCGGGAGCACGCGCTGGGCTGTCCAAACCACAGACAAACAGTATCCCACATTTTTTATTTTTAGTTCCCAAACACTTCTTATAATGACTAACTACTCCTGACAAAAACCCCAACTACACGTAAAATAATCACACCATGACGCCTCTGCCTTTCTAAATGGAGGGACAGTAACTGCATGTGTATATGTAAGCGTGTAAAAACTGCCTTAACAGTAAGGTTAACAGTAACAGTATTTTGTCTCTATCCACCATTGTAGAAATTCATCTCATGTAAACAATAACGTGGCGCACAGTGTGAAGATTTTCTTGTAAAACAAAGGGGGGGCCTAGCAAAAGAAGTTTGGGAAGCACTGCCTTAAGCTAACCTCAACCCTAAATTGCCTGCAATGCATTTAGAGTAAGAATGTGTGCAAGTATGTGAATAACACAGAACTGGCAGTTCTAGTGTTAATTTCCTTTTCAGCAACCCAAACTTTTATTTATTTATTTATTTTATATTTTGGCATCTTTGGCATTTAAAAAAAATGTAGGCATGTCAAACTATACCTTAAGACTTAAGAGGCTTAGTGGCTTTCAACACCTTCAGGATGAATTGATGTTATTGCCACAGCTTTGGATACTCAGCATCCCTTACATGTTTAATTTAAGAGGTGTCCATCAGGCAGGAGGTGCAGTCTCATTTTGAGCAGCTCTACACCTGCTCCTCGTCAGGCCTGAGCAGAAGCAGGTGTAGGTGAGTCCTGCAGTGTGCTAGTTGCTGATTGTGGTTTTTACATTTTGTCGTGTGCTTATTTTTGGCCCAGCACCTGTCCCTGTTTTGGTGTGGATGGACGTGTATTTTTCTAGTCTTTTGTATAGGAGCATTAGTCTCTCAGTAGGAAGCACAACTAGTCAGAAATTATGTCAGTGTCATCATGTCGACCCTTTCTTTCTCTTTTCCCATGATTCATTGTGTCAGTGTAAGAGATGTGGATCTTGTACCGTGTTTGCTGATTATGTTGGACTACCATCTGTAAAGCAAATTGCCCCACAGGGACATACAAGTTCTACTCTACTCTATTCTACTTGATTTAACACCCTTGGGATATAATTAAATGAATGAAAAATGAATCAACTGTATTACTCCAGTTGCAGCAATCATTAAACAGCATAAAACTGTATGCCCTGTATCCTATTAGTCCTTCATCAACTGAATAGCAGAGCCATGGGAGGTTTTATTAAAGACATCATCGTGTTTTTCACACGCAAAGCATGCGGCAGTCAATTTATATTAAAAGGTTGGTAAAGATACATCTAGGCATCCATACCCTCTGGTAAACAACCATTTCTGTTTCTACACTGAAGACCCAGACAGAAAATAATGTTTAGCTGTATGACTTTCAAAGGGAATGAGCCACTGTTCAGCCATTTGTGTGTGTGTGAGTGTGTGTGCGTTTTGTGCACAGTGTTTCAAAGAATCAATGCTGTTTTATTTGCCTCACGCTGTGCGTGTTTCTTTGGTTGGCTGGATAGATATGAGTGTGTGTATGTTGGTGTGTAGCAGAGCCTGCTATGTGTATGGGCTGGTGTGTAGCTTGCTGTGTAGCTGAGCTAGCTCTGAGATAGATATCGTGGTAGCTTTGTACCATGTCTTATCTTCTGAATCTGTGAGGATGAGTATGCCAGTCATTATCACATATGACAAAGGAATAGAAAAACTGAAAAATATCTCAGTGATATTTAGGCCTGTTCCAACTAGTATGTCTCAAGACTATGATTTACGCATAAAGGGGGCTGCTTTTACATTTCTGTCATGCTACAACAATAATAAGAACAATAAGAATTGGGTTTAAATCAAGTAGACATCGTGTTGAGAAAGTGCCCACTTCCAGGAGTAAATCATAGTATGAGACATGTGACTCTCACAAGACTTATAAATAAAACATAAACATTTACTATTTGAGGCAATGGGGCAGTCTTTTTCTGTTTCTTTTCCATGACCTACTTAAAAATGTGGACTTGTTCCATGTTGACTTACAGCAGCCAGCAGGAGAGGAGACAAACCCAGCAATAAACTGTGTGAAGAAATAGGAGGGCTGCTTACAGCAAATATGCTGTTTAATTGTGCTGCAGCTGAGCAGCTAATTAACTATCAAGCTTGCAACTCGACATTAGCCGTGAATTTTTTTTCCCGGCTGATCGTTCGCTTGGTTGACTGCTTGTTGCACAAACTGTGCGGGGAAAGATGTGTCTCTGTTTGCAAGTTAGAAACTAAGCAGACTTCAGCAGATAAATAAATGTCGACTGTTGTTAAGAGTCAGTGGCTCGGGTGCTCCGGTTCAAGGTGAAAGCATGGGTAGCATGGGGTTTAGCGCTGGCACCTTGCTTTATGTAAAGATTTTATTTTGCTCTAAAGATGATAGACCTACAAATGTGAATTTCTATTTTTCAGTTTAGGATTTTTTTTGTCATCAAAAGGAGCACTACATGTGGCATTGAATTAAAAAAAACTAAACAAAAAAAACACCACCAACAAATATATACAACCAGTTTCATATGCATGTACAGAAGGCCATGCTTTGGAGCCAACAATCCCATCTGCACTGTTAAATCAATCATAAGTCTAAAAGTTGTGACGACGGCTGACAAGAAGCTGGAAAACACCCCAATGTCAATGTCACATGTGGAAATGAATTAGTAGTTATCAGAATCCATTTGGAAAACATTTAGAACTAATTAGAAGCTGTTAATAATGAGGAAAAGCATTTTAAATAATATTTAACACTATCAGAAAATGATAGAAGAGAGCAATTACAAAAAGTCACACCAATCTGTGACAAATGGGTGTGAAAATGATTTCCATCTGTAAATGATTGGCTCTTATAAATTATTTCCCCACATTTTTTCTCTTATGGATTTTAGTCTCTTCTTATCAGTTAGAAGCTGCACTGCTTGTCCTTTTTCTTTTCCCCCCTCTACAAGCTGGTTTATTTTAGAAATCCCAGTGAGCTTACATCAAGTGAATAGTGTCAGTGAAAGTTGAGGGTCAGGCCTGCAACACCACTTAACAGCCTGGGGTTTCCATGGTGACCTAAAAAGGGGCTAGCAGGAGGCTAACAGCTCGTTTAGACAGAGACTCACTGTAGTCTTAAACACAGGTGCCTCCTGCTTCCACAGACCTGTGGGAGTGCCTGTGTGTCTTTACATGTTCATTTTCTGTGAGTTAAGATGTTTACAAGTTCAAGGACAAAAAAAAAAAAAAAAAAACCCCACAAGAAAAACAAATACTGCAGTCATCTTTGCTGTCTAGAGTAAGAGAGTAGGTCTCAGCCACAGCTAATGAAAGGCATCGCTCAAGGCGATGGCGTCTTTTTTTTATCAAAATACACGATGTAATCAAATGATGACTTGATGAGCGCCTCACTGTTGCACAAATCACAGAGCAAACCAAACACAGAATCACGCAGCACTATTTCTGCTGCAGCAACTACAGTACATATTAATATTTTCCAACTGCCTATGAGGCTCCAGTTACAGACAGGCATGTTTGAAATGTAGAGCATTGTCAGTGTCAAGACCAGTATTCACTATGCCAAGGAGTACATAAAGAGCTGAATGTCTTTTTAAATACAGTACTCTGAGAAATCTGAAAGAATCGGTTGGTAAGCAGGGGGAAATGAATGGATGGATGGATAAAATGATGTAGGTGATAACAAGTCAAAACAAAACAGTGACATTCAGCAAATCCAGTAATGCTGATTTTTGGGGATTTGCTGTTGAAAAATTGTCAAATTTAAATGAAAAAATTAGATTTTTAGACATCCAGTGTACATTTAAATCAATTTAACTGAACTGAATTTCAGCTGGTGAACATATCTGAACTGATCTGAACAAAAGCTGTCAGAACACATTCAGACTGTAGCCTCGTAAACTCATTTTATTTTACCTCAAATATTCACTTCATCTCAAACAAAATGTTAATGAAACTCTTCACACCGGCTTTTCAAAAGTGATTAAAACAGTGTTTAATGTTTATAATTGTACTACCTGCAGACCTTTATTACTGCTTTCTCAATTTTTAAAAATACTGGAAAGCATTTTTGAACAGAATAGAGCTATTTTATTAACACAGCTTTAGAAAGAACAGATTTAAGAAAATGGTCATTATAGATTTTATAGAAAATCTACGGTAAATCTGCAGCATAAAAAAAGACGTAACACAACTGGGCTATTTATTGATTTTTCCAAGGTATAGCGTATAATTTGTTGCAAATTTCTTTAGTTAACAGAGCAGAATGTGTAAAGCTCTATGATTATAAGTTACAGCTTCTAGGTGTATTGGTTGGGGTTCCACAGGGATCAATACTAGACCCCAACTTTTTGTCAGGTAGTTTTACCTGACAAAAAGTGGTATTACTCTTTTCTGATAATACCACTTCTAATGATACATTGTTGGGCTTTTTTACTAATTAAATTGTGAAATAAAAAAAATGCAGATGAAACAAAATGTATTATTTTTGGAAAGAGGTGTAAAGATAAACAGATTGAAATGCTTGAAAGTAAACTGCTTGGTGTTTAGGATAATTCACAAGATGGTTTGAAGAGAAAACACCAACAAATTGTTTCTAAATTCTCAGTGAGACTTCACAATCTAGTTGACTTGAAATTTTTATTAATGATGTTTAAAGCAGTACATGGAACATTACCTGCTGATGTACTGAAGTCGTCTGCTATTAGTAACAATTCTGCTGAGCACAGGAGAAAACTTCACACTTAAGTTACTACTGGTAACATTAGCTGACTACTAAAAAAAAAAAGGTTTCAAATTATGCAGTGAAACTATGGAACCATTAAGACATCTTTACATTGCACCATGAACATGATGAGCTGTATCTTTTGTGATTCACAAAAAATGGCCAGTTCAGTGGCTCAATTCAAAGTTGTCATTCTTTTGTTTTGAGCACATGTATGAAATATGCAATCATCTGTATATTTATTTGGTTGTGTATTGACAGGCGTAGGTAGATCTGCATGTATGCATAAAGACATTCTGCTATTTCAAATTACCTTATTGCTATTCACTCTAGGGCTGTGCGATATGACCAAAATCTCATATCCCGATATAAGAATTCTATCGTCCCAATAACGATATAAATCACAAAAATGTAACATTTTCTGTAAATTCTGTGAATCTCGGGCAGCTCGACTTGCGGGAAGTGTTTCCAGCAGTCATGTACCTGGAGTCGAGTGTTTTAACCGATGCATGAAACGATACAATTTTAGACATAAGTTGTAACGGCCGCCGTTTTCTTTGTGAGTATTTATTACACATGGAGCTTCGGGCCTGTTCTAACATTTGAGTCCAAAGTTTATTTTTTTAGCACCTGGCGGCTCTTTTTTAATTCTCATCCGTAAATAATCTGCTCTTTCACGTGATTCAGTCTATTTTGAAAAGTCTCAACAGGATCTTGAGCTTTATTGTGAAAGGTTTATGTGGAACATAAACAAGTGGACACGCAATGGTGTTACTGTCGTTGTTGCTAACCATAAGGCATAAAAACAGGCGCTTGTCTGTCTGTAGTGTGGTTATATTAAATATAAGTGAAATAGAGAACTTTAAGAAATTAATATAGCCACTACAGTGTCCATCAAAACGATGAAAAAAATATTGCCGTAAACAGTTTATTTTGCAACACCACGAAAAAAACGATAGCTAAAATGAAACGATAGACGTTTTTATATCGTTATCCAATATATATCATAAAGAAAAATATACAAAGAAAATATAGAAACAAAAATAAAATATTCTTCTAACTGAACCTTTTTCACTCACCTTGACAGTAGTGTGGAAGTTATTATTGCGCCTGACAAATATTTTCCATTAATACAACAGATTACACTATGACAAATGACTGATTAGTGATCAGTGTTCTATGTCTCTAAAGCGTCACGGTGATTCATTTTATTTAAAGAGCGATTACCACAGTAACATATGGTAAATGTTTCAGTGCAGGGAACTGGCTGACATCCTGACAGCTGCATTACTATCCAGAGCCACAGCATTAGAAAGATGTGGCCTATATATTTTCTTCTAAGCAGATAATAAATCCATGATTGCTGTCTCCGTCCTTACATTAATGACTGATTAATTATAAAAGCGCTCAGGTTAAATGTGACAAATAATGCACAAACGTCTAACTAGGATTTTCTGCGCTTTGATATGAATGAGAGAATGAGTGTCAGTGCAGCAGGAGGAGAGGAGTCCGAGAGTAACTTTGAATTTGTGCAACAAAACCTGCCAGCTAGCTGGTTACATTCATAAAGCTTGTTACCTCGGTAACTGACTCATAGTTAAATTCATCTCTTTCTCTGGAATAGAAAACCCTGAGTTTTGTTGTACCACACACACCCTGATTCACCCTGATTACTTTCACCCAGCCGGTGTGGCACTAACTCAGCCTGCTGAGAACGGGATGAGTGCACTTGAGGCTAAAGGAGGAGGAGATTTCAGAAACGTATAACTTGATGTCCATCAGTAGTTTTATAGCCCTGGCTGCCTATAAACTATTCCCCTCAGCATAGCCACGGCTGGTTTTCTGAGTCATACATACTGCATTTCCTAAACTGCTTTTCACTTTTAACACATTGACATTCTCTGAGTGTCTGAGAGCAGCAGTGCACTGCATCTTTAGTGTATGGGTACAGCTGAACTCTGAGCAGGTCCGTCTGGTGGTTTTCAGGACAAGGAGGACATCAGTAAAAAAAATAAGTGCATATCTTGTGTTCAATTTTTCAACTACTGCTGGATGTTTCTTTGACGGTATATGCTCTCAGTAATACATTAATGTTCTGGTGGCTCAGTGTTTCTCCACAGCAGGTCCAAGTGCATGCTGGGATATAGGTCCTGTCCCTTCTGCGACCCTGAATAAGAATAAGCTGATATAGAAAGTGGACTGCTGGACCTTAATTTAAATCTTTTGTGTTTTTCCTCAGTCACAGATCCCAGTCACCCACACAGGTGTTCACTTGTTCACATGGCAATTGCGCTCAAGCACCACCCACCGCATGAAGGAAAACATATTTATACATAGCTTTCACTGCCAGTTAAGTTTATCCTGACTCTCCACCACCTGCTGCTGTCTAACTGTCAGAGGTTTTTCATCACATCTACTTCTTTCATCTACCGTTCTTGCTACTGCGTAACGGCACTCTGGTGTGGCAAAACGGAGCTCAGACAGTGGATAACGGTGTAATTTGTGCCACCCAAACACAAAGGTGCAAAGCAGCTAACAAGAAAGTCAGCCAATTATGCAAACACAAGACAGATCACAGCACTCAAAAGGTGGAGTCAGGGCACAACTGATTTACATGATATGGCAATAAGCAAAGGTGACAGAAATAGCATGGGCAGGACTGTAGACATAAACTCTGTGTCATAGCTAACCAAAGATGTAAATGAGCCATTTGATTGCCATTAAAAAGCTCTATAAAACAGGCTAAACAATCAATAATTCCTGAATAAGATGTCAGACCCCCCTTCATTCAAACCGGCTGAATATCAAGTTCAGTTAAATTCAGCTCTGAGTAAAGTGGTTCAGCTAGTAACAGGGACCACATTTCTCACCTTAGAAATGTAAAATAAGAGCAAGATCCAGTGTGCCTGCACATTTGCACGTAAAATTTCAGACCTTATGGGCTCAAAGCTGTGATTTGTTCCACCCCAAAAGGCATAACAATGCTAACAGTGAAGTGAAAGAAATGTCAAACAGATTCTGCATACACCTACACAGCAATCTTAAGAAGCCTGATTATCCAAAATAATTCCATTCTCTTGCATGGGCTTACATGGATTTGCAGGCATTGGTGAACACATCTATGAGAAAGCTAAACATGCGATTTTGCATCCTTTCAGGACTGTGTGAAAGCGCAGAGACCTTTCGGCTGACATTTCACTCAGCAGCCTCTTAACTTTGATCTAGCTGTTAGACTCACAAACATGAAGGTACAACCAGACTGAATTTTTCTCCCTTTCCACGTGGAATATTAAGACGTGATTGATTCGTTAGTGCAAACTGACCCCCTCTCTTTTACTTGAAACAGGTCAGGCTTAAAAGTTTAAAACATGGGCTCAGGTTGCAGACATTGAGGGTAAGATGTTAGCCAAAGCAGGCTCCTAACATCACATAAACCTCATTTGAAGAAATTCAGACCTTTGCCTTGTGGGCCCACGCGTGTAATCAAACCAAAATAAGCATACATCGACAAAACAAATCTCTCAAGCTAGAAGATGAGCCAGTGGGCTGAGATAATAAGGTTTTAAAAACTGTCTGGATTTGATTTCATTAACAAACTTTTAAAGGAAGGCTTCCCAAGTTCAGTATTTATCCGAGGAGTATAAGAGTAAGACAGCCTTGAGACCTGAATCGGAACAGTGGTTTTAAGTATGAGAAGACATGATATACTGAGGCAGCTCCTGCGGGAGACTTTTTATGAAGAAAACTAATAGAACATGTTTTTTGCATCACAGGAAATACTCTGGATTGCAGAAAAGCATACTGTAGGTGTTAATCACATTAACAAAGGCTCCTATTAAGGTATGTGAGTGTGACAGTAAGCTGGAACCGTCAAGAAAAAGCCTGCTGACCTCCAAGTGCATCGCCGTGCTAAGGTAGCAAGTGACAAATTGGCGTTTTAATTATACAAACATAATCTCAAGGTGGGATTTTACACCGGCTTCCTCTCTCTTCGTCTTTCTTGTCTTGGTCTATGTGATTCTCAGTCACCCTCAGCTATTCATTATGCATTCTTCCTCCCTTTTCCGTATCTGAACCTGCGCAGCCCACTTCCACAAAGTGGAACTCATTTGTCTGTCTTCAAATGCTAATAGAACACATAATGAGTGCCACTCAAAATTATCTCCCCTCGCCTATATCAGCGTATAATTAAAACAACACTGTCCTTAATAAGGTGTCAGAGGTGATAACGCAGGGCGCTGATAACTCTTTAAAGACACACACATACACATGCATGCACCCAATCACTTCCGCGGTGCCAAGCAACAATAGACTTATAATGAGTAGGACCATCAGGCCAAAACTAATTTCCAAGTATAAAGACAAAAGCTCTGATTGCTCAGTGGCGTTCCATAAGTAGGTTATTGCCTTTAGTTATTTACTGTTTTAATTAACCTTTTTTTACAAACTCAACACATCATTTCTCTAAGAAATGCTTTGCTTTATAGCTAACTTTTAAAATAATTTTGAATTAACAATTACAGTACTTGAAGTTCTTACTTGAACTTTTGCAGTTTCCCTTGACCGCTTTCACCTCCCAACTTTACTGCTTCAGTTTACTCTCATTCTTTCACAGAGTTATGGCCGCTTAAAAAACCCCCCAAAAAACCAAAACAAAAACTTTGAAAAACCCCAAGCCCAGCACTCAATAACAAAGCAAAAGTGAAGCATTCAGCAGCTAACAAGTCAGACATTGCATTAAGCACATCTATCAAGTGGCCAGAAGCACAACACAACAAGTCCAAATGAATGATGATGTTGCTCTTTATCTGCTGGAATGCGTCTGCTAACAAGTTCAACAGTGTGTCAGTCTGTAGTGTTTGTTTCTGCTGCCAAAGGGAAAAAAAATAGCCAGTAGCTCATTTAATTCGGCTGCACCTGTAGAGGACTCAAATCAGATTTTACAGTTTCTGTTCCCCATTCCAAACCTCATTCAAATTATGCTAATTTCCATATTTTTACACTTTGACCAATTCAGCTTTGCATAATTCGCAAGATTCACATTAATTTTTTTTTATTATATACTGGGCCTTCAGTAGTTCAACAGTTCAGCTTTTTCTTCCTTATTGTTACCAAGCATCCCCTTTGCAAAATAGGGTTTAACAGCATTCAACCCCAGAGTTTACAGCTATGAAAAAAAAAACTTTTAAATCGCAAAAGGAAGAGATTAATACCTATAAGTGTGCTACTTTTTTCACTCAATCCCCAGCTCAATTACTTGAAAGCGCTTGCTTGCCCTCGGGTGAGACACTTAACCCTGATTTGCTGCAGATGGTCAGGCCAGCATCTGTTATTTTTTGCATATAATACTGAAAATAAATCTAAACATATGAATGCACCAAATTGAAACAACAAACAGTTTCAGCATCTGATAATAACTGCTGTACTGGATGATGACAGGTCTTAGGATAAGAGTCCAAGAACATTTCTGCCCGGCCCTGAATCTTATGCAACGGCACAGACATGATGTCATCTCTCTACAGACTAATTTTAGGTCACTTTGGAAAGAGTAAACTCATCAGCTGCATGCTTCTGAAGAAAAACTCTTCATCACTGGGCTGGGAAGTTAAAAAAAAAAAATCTCAAGATTTAAGGGCGGAAACTCTGAGTCATGTGAGACGTCAGATCGAGAATTATGACCTGAGGTGGTGAAGCAGTGAGACAGGCTGTTCCATCAACCTTGTTTTCTGCTGTCCCGACTGTACACACACTTTATTGCTTTAATTGAGCCCAGAAGTATAATTGAGGTGGAGAGTTGGGAGAGAAGCTGGACCAGCGGGGGGCTCAGGCACAGACAGCAGCATCTGCAGGCAGCGGACACAGACGACTGGAGGAGCATATTAAGTTGCTGCTCCTACTTTACCAGGTGTGTCCCTGTCAATTGGAGGACACGGGGAAAGCGGGAGACAGCGCGCCTGACAACTCAGCCACAGCTTCCACTTCAGCTCGGCTCTACTTATCAGAGCACAGACAAACAATGACCAGCGGAGAGTAAACAACGAATGAGTCTATTTACTTTTTCAGATATACCTTTCACTACTGAATGTTGCCACACACTGCAGTGACTGATATCCCCAATCGAGGCTCATTGTCTGAACATCACTCACTAAGCGGTGATGCCGGGTTTACCCAACGTCAGTGCATAGCAGCATGACTGATAGGTTTAATTTAATTTCATTATATCAAGCGAACAATTCAGGATCATATTTGCTGACTGTGTGTGGGAGGCAGGTGAAAAATGTCCAGATATGTCTGAAATCTAGTGAACAACACTGCCCTCCCCGGTTACTCATCTTAACAACTCAGGCAATCTGATTAGTCTCCTTTTTGTGTCTGAATAAGGCATTAAATAAATAAATCATTATCTGTCCTCCTGTCACCTCCACAACGCAAACAGGTTTGAAAACAGCAACCCAGTGTGAGCAGTTGCAGACCTGTTTCCCATCTTCGAGGCAACAATGTGAAGGTATCGAGATTACAAGTTCTCTGCACACGGTCGCAATTATTTTGATCATACTGTGGTCTCCAACCACTGTTTCCCATAGTGTTATTGTAACATTATAAAAACATAAAAAGTGCACATTACTGAGAAATGTATTTAATTCGAATAATGCATGACTTATTAGTAAATGCTGCCATTACTCATCATAGTTCTACATTTTATGTTTGCTGCCTATCCATCCATCCATTTTCTTCTACTTATTGAGGGCAAGAAAAGAGAAGCCCACACTTTTCTCTCCCTGGCCACTTCCTCCAGCTTGTCCCAGTAAGACCAAGGTGTTCCCAGGCCAGCCTAGAGATATAATCTCTATATAATTTCTGCCACTTGTATCCGAAATCTTCTTTTGGTCACTACCCAAAGCCCGTGACCATAGGTGAAGGTAGGGACGTAGATTGACGTCCCTACCTTCACCTTCACTTTTAGGATCACCTCTCTTTACTACGATGGACTGGTACAGCGTCTGCATCACTGCAGCTGCAGCACCACTCCTTTTTCATCGCATTCGCCGACCCCTACGACACCTCCTGCGGGTGGTGGGCTTACAGGATGGTGGGCCCATGTCCGCTCTTTGGGCTGTGCCCGGGCAGACCCCATGGAATAAGGCCCGGCCACCAAACACTTGCCCTTGGGCACCCTCCCCAGGCAGCCTCCCCAGGACTAACTCCAGGGCAGTGCCACAGAAACACTATCCCTGGTGTGTTGAACTGTTCTCTAAATTTCACATTCGTTGCTTTTTGTCTGGTCCCTCACCCAGGACCAGTTTGCCATGGGAGACCCTACCAGGGGGCTTGACAACATAGCCCTTGGGATCCCTGGGACACACAAACCCCTCCACCACAATAAGGTAGTAATTCATGGAGGAAAGGAATTATTTTCACTGAAACAAATGAACAGTTAGTAAAAGTCAGTAAGATTTTTCCCTACATTTTTACCATTTACACTTTGGATTTTGCTGCACTTACAGAAAAAGAGAATTAATTCACCTTTAATATAAATTAAAAGAATGAGCTAATAAATGAATTTCAGAAGTTATTTATCTTCATTGGGCACTCTGCCCAGCCATTCTGTCCTCTCTCTTTTCTCTTTTCCTCCTCCCCATCACCCTGTAAATGCCTTTCTATCCATCTCCCCACTCTGCTGTCAGTCTGCATTGTATTCTGTGCGGCAGACACAAAATGTCATAATGATAATCTTTCAAGAAAGAGGTGCCAAGGTCTCAACAAATCAACAATCCACACCACAAACACACCAGCTTCACTGGCAGCACACAAACACACACATCATGCCAGCTAATGAACTTATTTCCACATACATGCCCCAATTTTCCACGGACGCAATAAAAAAGAAAAAAAAAACAGAAAGAAATGTTGCCTAAACTCGGGCTGCAGGCCAAGACAGAGCCATCGCTGGTTAACTGATTAGCTCAGTAATTGCAGTGGAAATGCCACTCTAAGACTGATATAAAAGTGCAAAGGCACATCCAGGAAATACTAATCAGTCTCTCGGCTGTTCTCGCAGGAGGCTGCTCTTCCAGCCCTAGCTGCTGTTGGTAATGCCACTGCCTCCAGCAACAGCACGTTATCTAAGTGTAGGTTTTTGTATTTGTGTATGTTTGTGCTACATATTTGCACCTTGAGCTTACTGGCTAGTAATTAATATCTCCTTCTTTACTTGCAGGAATAAAAAACCTTTAATATGGGGGCTGTAAACCTGGGCAGGATCTTTCTGCATGTCAGAATAAATGACTCATTACAGCGGCGTCAGTGTAAAACATGCAAAGAGAGCCTTCGTTGTTCAAAATCTCCTCATTATAAACCTCATTTTTGTTCTGCGTAACATGCCTCGGGCTTTTTTTTCTTCACTCCCCTTTCTTTCATCCATTTGTCCTTGCCTCGTTCAGAGAGAGTTTGTTTGTGCGCCACGGATCACACCTACAGTGACTACAGTCTACATCCTCACCTGTCACTACAACTGCTCCCATCTGTCTTTTCTCACTATGTCCTGCCCTGCATCCATTTCTCTGACCTTGTTACACACAGTGACGCAGTCTGTTTGCACACAAATTTTGCACGTGAACTCAGAAACAGGCAATATTTAAGTTCACACATACACACAACTTAAAAGGAGGCTCTTCTAAAAGACAATTTGAGGCGAGTTGAAAACACAGCTTGTGCCTCGCTTCTCCTCACTGTGTGTTTGTGTCTCTGTCAGGTCTGTTTGTACTGTGGAAGGATTATTTGATTGTTTACAGGTTTAGAGCTTGTCTGCAATCAATCTGCTGTGTTTACGGTGCATGTTGCCTGACAATGAAGGATTATTGGGAATTGCTGTTTGTGTGTGTGCTTGTGCATCTGACTGGATAACCTACTTTAACTAAAAAAATGTTCAGTTTTCCCCCCATGCTCCTGTTACGTGGCTTCATTTTATCCACTCCGCTGGGCAATGTGTCAAATATACTGCTTGTTACTGCGCTTCATTGAAGCAATATGACATTCAAACAGAGTGAAATATTAGAAACCAATATGTCATGTTTTCATGGCTACATCGTTAGATCAAATGAAAACATCTCTTGATTGTGATTCAGTCTGGCTTTGCAACTTTCTCTTAATTTTACCAAAACTTCAGTGGGGATAAAATTAACTGCCTGCACATCATAATGGTCCTATTACTGATTTTAGACAATTTCAGCCCCCTACCAACCTACTACCAAGGTCTAAAATTGAGCTAACAAAGAAGTACCAAAACTACAGTTCCACCAATTCCTATTGCAACCTTGTCTCAACAGCAGGTCAATCTCTAAATTTGCCCACTAAAAATGCCCATCTTCTGTAAGGAAATTAAATATTTGGTCTTTATTATTATCTTTCGTGTCTTCTTCCCCTCACCCCTAACTGGTCACAGCAGATAGCCACCTCTTCCTGAACCTGGTTCTGTTAGAAGGGAGGTCTTCCCTTCACTATCACCAAAACGGTTGCTCATAAGGAATGATATGATTGTTGGGTTTTTTTTCTCAGCTACAAATTTCTTCTTCGTATTATTGTCAGGTCTTTACCTTACAATATAAAGTGCCTTGAGGCAACTGTTTTTGTGATTTTGTGCTATATTAAAAAAAAATTGAATTGAATTGAATATTTTCTTCCCTTGTTTTGAAAGATGGACCGATCCGATATTACCTATCGGTATCGGTCTGATACTGGCGTAAATTACTGGATCGGATGTCGGAGAGAAATAAAAAATGTAATCCGATCCATTAAATATCAAAAAAAAAAAAACCTCACAAAACATAGGACACGGCAGCAGTGTGCTCACGTGATAGAGCGGCTGTATGTATTTGTAGCCTTGCTACCAAACCAGCATTTCATCTCCGAGGAAGTTATCCCAGAGAGAAGTAAAGCAAGTGTGTAAGTTCATCTCTGAATGTTTGTAAAGCATTCCAGCGTTAAGCTTAACAACCGATATATGGAGCGACTGCCTCTCTCTCTCTCTCTCTCTCTCCTGCTGCTACTTCAATCTGAAACTGCTTAATGATCAGCTGATCAGCTTTTCTGTCGCGAGTCCATCTCTCTTCTTTGTTTTTGGCCCACTTTGCGCCAGAAAGAGGAAACCAGCGGCTGTACAACAGCAGCACGTTTAAGCTTGATAAGCTGTTGTTAAAATTTATTTAATATTACTTTCCACACCAGGATCTTTTTCTACGTAGCTGACGGCTGGTAACTGTGCAGGGGCGGATCTAGCAAAATTTAGCCAGGGGGGCCGATAGGGCATGAACAGGGAAAAGGGGGGCACAAAGACATACTTTTCTTTCTTATTCTCATTTAAAATATCTAGCCTTTAATAAATAATTATCTGAATCTTACACCCAAAGTTTTAATCTTATGTAAAATATATAGAAGTCCATTACTGTATATATTAACTATTAAGTCTAATATACCCTAGTAAGCTATAGTACTTTTTCCTTTGGGAAGATACCATCTGTGCAGTCTGCAATTCTGTTGAAGAAAGATGTTGAATCTATTTAATTATTCTTGAAAAATAATTTATTTCTGTGCATTTTTCCCCACACTGCATCAAATTAAAGTTGATTACGTCGATTAAGCATCACGAGGTGGAGGTTGGGGGGTGTTTCCCTATTTTTTTATTTTTTTGCTGGGAGTTTTAGAGCCCTATTAGTAAGTTTGTTTAATAATTCTGCTAAGTACTCTTTAAAATACCAGAATAGGGAGGATGGAGTAGGTTTAAGTTTATTAGATTGATCAGTATTGCTGAACTATGAAATATTTTGGGTGCAGTGTATTTTTTTACATACAGGTATAACAGAATAGCTTTAGTGTTGTTGTTTATTTAAACTTGAGTATGAACTTATACAAAATGCAGCAATATATTTAAAAAACAGTTTTATTGATTAAAAAAAAAAAAAACACACTTTATTGGACTCATATCGGTATCGGCAGATATCCAAATTTATGATATCGGTATCGGACATAAAAAAGTGGTATCGTGCCATCTCTAGTCCTAACAGTTAGCAAAGCTTCACCACATTTAATGCAGATTATTGAACTCCAGCACTTGATGTTTGCAGTGTTGGTGCCTTTCTGGGCATTTTTAATAGAATTACCTCATCATTAATGTGGCTCACTGTGTGATACAGAGTGTCCAAGAAGTTTGTGTTTTCTTTTTGGTGATTGACAAAAACAAAAATGTTGAGGCCTCAAAATTATAAGTTCAAAAACTAATAGGTGATGTCATGATGCCCATCGTCTATTTACAGTCTATGTGTACTATTCACACCGGGACTACTCAGGCAAAGGAAGTAAACTAAATGTAAGACCGTCTATATGTGGCTACACACACCTGCCATCACAGCAGCTTTCTGAGTGAACTGTCCAATTACTGAATTACTCTCAAACTTCTTTAAAAACAAAAGCAAAGAAAGAGGTATGTGCATATAAATGGCTCTAATTCTTTAAAGGTTCATGTATTTTTCTTCAACCTTTTGAATTTAAGCTAAAAGCATACACTTTCAATTGAATCTTGATTCTTTTATTTCATATCTATTGTGGCTAAGAACAAAGCCAAAAAGTGCGTCACCGTCCAAACATTTTTCGAGCATTACTGTAGATTTAATTTGTTATATGACTACTCAGAGAGAACAAAAGTAAAAGCCATATTTTAGAATGCAAAAGCACATTTATTTTTGAGATTTTGTTAAAGCTTTTTGTGAAACAAAACCTCCCTCTCTTCTAAATAACAGAATTTGAGGTGAGATGTTTAGAGGGAAGATGTCTCTTTGGTGGAACTACTCAGGAACATGAAATGTGACAAGCATCCCCAACTAGACGCTACATTTTTGTAGGTGTCACAACCCAAAACCCCCGGTTTGGAACAACTGGTTTGACATGCAACAACTTTGCTCTCAATTTCAAGTTTCTCCTTAACTGAAAGTAACTGTCAGAAATATTCCTTTCTGGGAAGAACTATGACTGGAAAAGAAGAGTGATACTTAAGTAACTAAATACATGTACTTGGATACTTTTTACTCTTGGCTACCAAGCCGGTCTGTCACATCTAAAAGAAGCCGCTGAAGAGACAATTAGCGTAATATGGGGTCAGTCGAGAGAGCAACCCGAACTCTGGCATTCCTTCTCAGTCTCCTAAACTCCATCCAGCAGCCTGAGTCACTGCTAGGCCTTTGCCAACTTGCCTCCTGCCCACACACAGCTTGGCCCTTAAGTCACCTGCACTAACCCACAGGATAAATAAACCATGTGCAGAGCAGGGTAGCTGCCAACTTGGGCTATTTTCAGCCCCACTGTGCTCTTTTTTCCCCCCCTTCTTCTTTTCTTTACCGCCTTCTTCCTCAGTCCAAAATGTCTTCATAAAAAGCATTTCCCCCTCTCAGTCTCAGATAAATAGAGCGTGCTTAGGCAGCATTACTGATCCATCTCGAAACAAGCCGGAGTCGTTGAGACGTGTCAACCTTTCACTATAACAACACAGGAAAAGATATGGTTTTAAAATAAAAATGTAAGATTACTGATCCTTAATTGGACTGTTACAGTTAAAGCAAGACATTGTAAAGAATGACTGGGCTATCTAAAGCTCGGTGATCCCCGATTATAAATTTTTCTGTGCAGCAAAAACTCATTTGTTATGCTCATTCCCTTGTCACCAAACTGCACGCCTCCTTCTATTCTTACATCTCATTTTACCTGTACTTCCTTCACACTCCCTCCTTACTTGTCCTACAAAAACACCAGCCTCAACTTGTTTCGGGAGGATTGATTCTCAGATGGCATGAAACAAAAAAGATTTTTCTGCAGAAAAAAAAGAAAGAAACCAATTATTAGATAGAAATGGGCAGGAAAAAAAAAAAGACTACTGCAGGAAAAAAATATTGCTAAAAACAAAATAGAGAGTACAGTGGAAATGGCTTAAATGTCACCTGCCTTAGAGAGACAACTGTGGGATACTAAAACATCAGATTGCAGCACTGGGTGGAACAAAATCTCAAAAGTGGAAAAAAATTAAAACGTAAATGCAAGATTTCCATTAGTTTTTCCCCTGTTTGAGGTCTGACTGGAGCTCATAATTATATCTCATGTTGCCAAAATATTACAGCAGTGGTGCAGCCAACTGGTGAATTAGTACCACCAGCTGTTATCCATGTATTAGGTCCTAATATTCACACAAAAGTATTCTTTGGGGGGAAAAAAAAGACTAATGAGTTTTTCAACATATTTGAGATCCAACATTATAATTTAAGTGGTGCAAGCAGGATGACACTTGGCTTTAAGTTGTATGCCTTGTCATATATGAAGGTAATCTGCAGGGATGCATGGAAGATGAATGTTTATTAAATTTGCGTTTTAAACTGTGTAATAAAGCTGCACTTGAGCTCTCCTGCTGTGTTGGGCACTTTCACTGCTGACAGATGGCTTTTGTGTACAGGATTACTACCCATTATGAGCCCTGAGCATTTACCTGCCGATCTGGATAATGTGGTTACGCTGGGCCTCAATCACTCTTTGGACCTGGTCAGCACTAAATAGCCCTCGTTCAGCAATGTGCTGCAAATATTAATTTAATCCTCAGTAAGTGTGTTCAGATGATTTTTTTTGTTGTTGTTGTTTTTTTCCAATTCACCACTAGAGAGATTAAGGAGTCAAAGGGGAATGTCATGGGAGCAAAGAGAACAAAGGATTGGGGCACAAGAGTGAGGCAGGCAAAGGGAGATGGTAAGAAGAGGCGAGAACATGTCATGAAAACATAATGAACACCGTCATGCCCATGAGGTTTGATGTGAGGAATGCACATCAAACCCCATGGAGTGTAATGTGAAGGGTTGAGATGAAGGAGGAATGCAGAAAACTCTAAGAAGTGAAGGGGGGGAGGGGGTAAACACTGTGACTGAGATATGACATAACCTTGCAAACTCAGCACCAGAGCATGTGGCAGGTTCACGAGTCAGGCTGCGGAGAGCAGCTGTGCTGACCCACAAGCCGCTGGGCGGTGTGGGTGGTGGCTGTGCTCCACATCTGTCGCTTCGGGCCACAAACCCTGAGGAAATGCAAGCCTAAGTATATTCCTGCCAAGGGAAAGATTGGCTGCCCCCATTCCAGAGTCTGGTTCTTTTCCAGCTCCCAGCACGGCTGCAGTTGTCAGAGAAATCTGAGCTCATTGTCACCCTGAGGGTTGCTTTTGGAGAGTTCATCCTGGGGCTTAAGACCATCACCACAGGTTTTACAGCAGTCAAAAGAGAAATAAGATGTGAAAACACAATAAATGTGTGTTCAACTGTAACCCTGCAGACCAATGAATACACAGAGGAAAACAGTGCAGAACTGAAACCTCCGCAGAGGCTTTATTTAACAGCTTTTCCCCCCAAAGTATTCCAGTTATTTTACATCGCCCTTCCAAACAGTTACCGGTTTAGGTTCTCTAGATATTTATTTTGACCGAAGTTATTTTACATATTCTGCAGATGTGTGAAGTGACAGCTTTAAAACCACAATGCTTTGGGATATTTAATTAGGATATGCAGAATTTATAGAAAGCATACTAAAGCATGCACAGACCTTAGACTTGTATATGACTTCTTCTTAAACAGGCTTTGTCATGACATCTACAGCTGCGCAGCTTGCAAACGATGAAATATATAAAACACTGTTATTCTCATACCACCAGGCTCTCGCTTCTCTTCTCCGAGGCACAGCTTGTCTTACATTTTGTCGGCGAAATCTACAAATGCATGTTGCCTTCTTGAGACATGACAGCAGCGATCAGAGTACTGAAATTCTAACACAACTGTCATGATAGCAGTGTGCTGGGAGCTTGCAAACACACATCCATTCCCCGGGTAGAGCTGTCAAAGCCTGACTTTGACAAACAAAAAAGGGCCAAGCATCAGGCCAAGGGAAACGCTCATCAGAGTGAGACTCACTCTGTTCTCCTTTACTGGAGCTCACTGCTGAGTGGGTTCTTAAATAAGCCCAGTTTGCTCTCTACTATAGAAATACCTCAGAGTCCAATTAGCAGTGATCATTCTCTTCAACTGTTAAGGAGCAGAGGGGGAGCGCTGGGTGCTTTTGATAACGTTGCAATAAATACTGGCGTGAGTTTTGCTCTGAGTGAGGGAGCACAATAACTTTCCGAGAGTCTGATTGCTCTTCCTTCACTCTGTAATAAACATATTTGTTAATGAAGAATATCATGCAACTACAAAGGCAAAGCACAACATTACAGGAAAAATGTCATCCATTATGCTTTTCTTGCTTTAAAGCTGCAAGCAGTTAAATGCCTTTAGGCAAATGTCTGACATTTTGGGGATTTTGAACATCTGAAAGGACACTTGTCTTATACGGCTACAGCCAGTGGGCTGTTAGCTTAGCACAAAAATAAAATAAAAAAAATAATAAAATCTGCCATCAAGTACCTCCAAAGCTCACTAACCAACACAATCTCTCGTTTTCAAGCAGCACCGTCACAGGTCATTGCTTTAAACAGTGTGCAGCATAGCAGCTAAATGCCATTTCACCCTGTTCAGCTTCAGAATACCACCAGCTGACCACTTCCTGCAGATCACAAAGACCTGTCATGTTTATGTTCATTAAACATTTTGTAACTTACAGACAATAAGTATTCATTTGAAGTAAATTCTATATCTTACAGGAAACCAGTGCAGGGAGCAGAGAATTAAAATGATGTTTTCCCTTTAGCCAGTTTTTCTTAAAATCCCAGCTGCACCATTCGGAATGAAATGTAGCGTCTACACTGTAGAAGAGCGCTGTAGTTAGTCAACTCTACATGAGATGAAAGGATGAATACGTTTCTCTGCGGTTCGCTCTGACACTCTCACTCACTCTAAATTTCTAAAATACCAAAAGGCTGGATTTAGTTACAGCCTTAATATGTTGGGTAAAACCAGGCCCTCATACATACTTACACCAGGATTTATCACACTGGTTGAAATTTTTAGTGCCTTCGATTCTAGGTAGGAACTGATTTGCATCTGTGCATTTTTGTTTGCAGACAGGAGAGTCTCACAGCCTTGTTTCCATTTAATTAAGAGAAATTTTGTTGCTCCAGCTGTCCACTTTTTCTACACACAAACATAATACAGTAAATCAATAGAACTGAAGTCATTTGGTGAGATGGTGAATGGCCCGCATTCACACCAGAGCAAAATAAATAAATAAATAAAATAAAATAAAATAAAATAAAATAAAATAAAAATTTTATTTTACTCCAGTGGTGCAATCATGGAATCACCTCAACCGGTTGTATTCTGGTTATATTCCTATATGAAAGGTTGCTGAGTGCATATGCAATTTTGCAGGTCAGTCACCATCCTGCAGCAACTATGTTACTATTTGTGGTAAATTTTCTTAATTTCTGTCTCAAATCTTTGAGGTTCTGTCTGGATTCTGAAAGTAAGAAGTTACTAAATTTCTGTTTAATGCGAATTTTGTATGTAGATGGCAACAGATTTACAATTTTCTACAGCTTATCACATTTAATCAATGTATCATCACCAACAGATTGCATGTAATTACAAATTTAAAATGTGCTAAGACCTGAACCATCTAAGGACAGTAAGCAGTAGTTGCTAAGACACATCAGCTTCTCATGCAAATGCTTACAAAACAACAAATAAGTGCATTTGCTTTTTCTTTGACACTTTGATAGGTAGAATAAAGACTCAGACATCAACTTTTAATTAAACTCAAAAGTCTTCTGTCAAACTGAGTCTTATTTTCAAGCCAATACAAACACGTTTAAGATTTTTTATGAGAACATTTCAAACATATAATTCTCTTTTGGGAGCTTCTCTTTTTAATACACTGAAACTCAACAGCAGAGGAAATATCTTCTGCAAAAATATGGAGAAATAAGCTGGCACGACTCAACAGAAGACGATAACGTATTGTCAGCTCTCCGCATGCACCATCATTTGGAAAAATCTACCCTTGAGGTATCTTACAAGTGCAGAATAGTTCTTTCGTTTTCCACATTATATGGAATAAAAATATTTCTTTAAAAAAAAAGAAAAAAAAAAAAGAGAAGTGATCCTGTCAGTTCAGTTGAGTTTTCAGTCTGTATTCGTGTCACAAACAGCTTGGAATAGTTTATCAGCCTCTTTTCTGTGTTTGATCTTTTTACAAAGAACAGTCTGTTGGGATATATCTCTTTCCTTATTCATCAAGTATGTTGCAATGAAACAATGAAAAGATTAACAACTCAATGCATCAAAGACAGTCTTCAAAGGAAGTGTATTTTCCAGTTTTCTGGAGCTACGCGGTGATGTAGATAACAAAAGGAAGTGGAGAGCAGAGAAATAAAGGCCTTAAACCTCTCCAGGGGAAACACCTCTCTGCTGCCACTATGTTCTGGCCAGATGTAATTTCCTGAGCAGCGTTCTGCTCTTCAAAGAGAGGAGAAATTGCCCTATCACAGTAGACACAGTAGAGAGGATGTGGGGGCTGCCTGAGTAACAGTCTTAGGCACATGTGCAGCAGATATTAACTACTACATAAATTATCCATCCCCCACAAATTAGAAGAAAAACACATAAAGGTCAATGAGACGTCTGAACGTGTATTAGACTCAGAACTACAGAGCCAGGAACGGGGTGACACGAAACAACTATTTACATGATTCATGTGCGCACATTTCATATTCCAGTGCTGAAATGAATTGTTGAGGCAGAACTAATCAAATGTTTGGGAGCATGTGCTCGCAACCAGAAGGCAGTTTTGAATTCTACGAAGTAAAAAAAGAAAGAAAAAGAAAATCATGATTCAATTCAATGTTTGGGTTAAAGAGAAGGGCAAGCAGCTCGGCCAACATCAGCTGTGTCATTAAAGCACCACAACACAACTGCTATCTTCACCTTTCAGTTCAAGGGGCTGCTTGGTTGGGTGGAATAAATATGTCCTATTGTGGAGAGAAAAAACTCATTACCAACCTGTTTCTGTGTGCAACTTGAAGGTAGGTTGAAAGGTGATCTCAGACCGTGTAATCTTAACAGAATGTCATCTTTAATGAGTATTTCTACTTGTGAAAATAAAAAAATCAAGCGTAGGTTCTACTAACAAGAAGTGTGACTCGTTTCTTTTCAAGTGTCCAGTAAATCAGCTAGACCCTGAAAATGACACACCTAGATAGAACTGAGCCATAAAAATGATTATTTACAGCTCTTTCTTTCCTCCTGTAATGTGTGACAATTACTACCTTGAAACAGCCAGAATACACTTTGAAATTACAGTGTGAAGAAACTTCTTTAGCCACCATATATAGTAGAAAAAGTTCAGGAAGCACACACTCTTTCCCCCATAAAGTCAATGTTTGACAACCTCCCGTGTATCTTTAACGGCGAGTTTTGACACCTCGGTAAATATCAACGAAGATGTCGTTTGATGACCATCAGAATAGTTTCAGAGTTTTTCCAAGAGACCACCCTCACAAACTCCTGATGCACACCCAGTTATTTTGCTCTATAAGCAGGTCTGAAATATGACAGAAATCACTCAGTTCAGAAAAGAGCTTCAAGGGTTACTCCTAGCAGGCTTTCAAGGGGTAAAGATTATTACTTAACAGGACATCATATAAAAAAATCATCTGGTCCTTAGCAGAGTCTAAAATTATTTAAATTCGACCTAAGAACAACAACAATACATGACATGTACTGTGCTGTGTTTATGTTGTTGCCTATTGTGCAGCATTTTCTGGTATGGTTACATAATTTAAGAGTGTTGAAACCATTTTTCTTGCAAAAGATAAAGAAATGAGGGGAAGCTCAAGACTTTTGAAGACTACTGTAGATAAATGCTGCCAAAATACAGAAGTAAATGTCATGATTCAGGACCTTTAGCAGCAATAACTTACAATAATTGTTTTTTGTATGACGTTATCACTCTTGCACATCACTGTTGTGGAGGTTTGACTCTTTACAATGTTGTTTTACTTCATTGAAGTTTGCAAGCTTTCATCTATACACAGCTCTGTTAATGTCCCGCCACAGCAGCTCAGTCAGGTTGAAGTCTGGACTTTGACTGGGTCATTGTGGCATCTTGATTCTTTTCTTTTTCAGCCATTCTTTTGTAGAGTTGCTGCTGTGCTTTGGATCATTATCCTGCTGCATGACCTCATTTTAACCAAACTTTACTTGTTGGTCAGATGGCCCCACTTTTAACTCTGGATTGACTCAGTGACTGCAGTGTGTTCAGGTAAATCATCACCCCTCGTGCTCATCGTGCTCAGCAGTTATATGAACAGATGTTATGTGCTGATATGCTTTGTTTGCTTTTTGACCAAATGGGAGAAAAAGTGGGGAAACTTGTCTTATAGCAGAATATTAAAAAAAACCCAAATCTGCTCATTTTTCTCTTTAGGAGGTTTAACCCTTGTTCTGAAGTTAATTACTGATTTTTTTTTGTAAAGAATGTCCTTTGTGGCCATCCAAGAAAAAGCTTTCACTTGGCAAACCCTCCAAACAAACCAAAACTGTTCTAATTATAATGACATGAACTTTAAAATTTTAAATGCTAACTGAGGCCTGTAATGTCTGAGAAGTAGCTGTTTATTTTTGTTTTGTTGTTTGTTTGTTTGTTTGTTTGTTTTGCAGTTTTCCTAAGCATTACCTGATCTGGCCTTGAGTTGAATTTGCTGGGACAGCCACTCCCAGGAAGACTGAATGTTTTCCATTTGTTAAAAAAAAAATCACCAAAGAGTGATGGACTTCAAATTGTTTGGAAATGACCTCGTAATCCTTCCCAGATCAGTGGGCAGCCAGAATTGCACTGCTGATGTCCTTCCACACTGGCATCATGTTAACATACAGCTGAATGTGCCAGACCATCAAAACGTCTTCTTTTATAGAGGTGATCGATTAATCCAATGCATTTGATTAGCAGCACTTAGGCGTTACTTACCCCCTTAATTCCTATGGAAGCAGTGAAGTTATTCTTACGTTTTTCACAGGATTTTGTATTTTGTTTTTCTTAAACAATTAATGATATGACATATGACATTTAAGATTGTATTTACCTAAGTTAAAGACATGGCAAGGATCAAATTACTTTTTAATAATGGCCTGATAATACAAAATAATAATAATTTAAAAAAAAACAAACAAACTCAAAATTCAAATAAGTTTATTTTTTCAATAATTTTCAACAATTTTTTCAACTATATATGAAGATTTGTTTCCTCAACCTAAACCTATAAAAAGTCAACAGGTTTCACACACATATGTACATTAATGCCAAAGGGAACTTCTTATTCTTGTCCTGTTTTTGTTTGTTGTTTGCCATTCATACATTATTAGACCAGCACCCAATGTAATGTTTATGCCATAGATGCCCTAACAGTACTGGTAATTACCAAAATCATTCAGAATTCAGCACATTAGTAACATTAGTATTTTTAATTAAAATGCCAAATTAGTTATTTACTTGCATTATTGAAAAGCAAAAAAAAAAATGTTTTAGTGGTTGAATGTTGTGCTTGATTAACTTTTGATTTCTCAGTGAAGTCCTGTGTGCCGGCTCAAATTATAAAAATATAGTAGAAATATAAAAATGTGCATACAGAAACAAGTTTTTTTACAGATGCCATAAAAACAAGACAGCAAATATTTTAGATAGTTAATATAAGCACTTTGCACACAATATTACAACAGCAGATGTTCAGATTAAATACTGCCAAAGTCTGATATAATAATGCAAGCAAATAAACCTTATCATCAATGACGTCAGGTTACAGACTACTGTATGAACTGTCGTCTCCCCCCCCCTTACTGGTCACTCTGTATGTTGTCATAGGGAGGGACTATACCTAATAAAATCATCTCTGAATCTTGCTGTGACGACGAAAGTTACATTCATCTGCTTAAAAAGGGGAAAGGAGAGCCAGAAAAGAGTATGAACTGAGGGTATGTACAAAGATCAGGGGCATAATTTACAGGGGGGTTAGGGAGGTTATGACCCCCCCAATAATCAGACCTAGCCAATATAACCCCCCAATAAAATTATGAATTATCTTGCCTAAACAGGCTGTTGATTTTCTTCACTCATTTCAGTTATTACCAGCAAAATAATTGCATGTTTAATCATCTGGGAATTTACCCAGATTTATTTATTTAGACAGAGATCTTGACAACCCCAATGTTCAGCACAAACTTATGCCCATGAACAAGATCTGACATTAAAGATAATTTTGAACTGAGAACCATGCAAAGCTTCTCTGTCAGGGCTCAAGAATAAAAATACAGAGCCCAAAATGACATCCCCCTTAAAGCATTTTTAAAGGAGAAAGAAATCACTGTTTAGAGAGGAAATTACTGTCATGCAGAGCAAAAGAAACAGACTAAAGAGTCCAGGAAACAGATAAAGAATTAATTAAAATAACAGAATACAACAGAGATAAAAGATTAAAGAAATGAAGCACTGGCTTTAGAAAGGATATAGCACATCAAAATACTAATACAATTTGTGTAGCATGTAAATTGCTATTTAAATATTCTGCATATGTGCAAAAATAATTAGTGCTCTGCAGTAATAATGAGGTAGAAGTCAGGTTTTCATTTGAAAGAGAAAAAGACCTTAAGTCTTCATTTTCTCAGTTCTCCAGTTAATATAAAGTCATTGTTGTCTCATTAAATTCGGTATAATGCCAGTTTCCATCAAGGAAAGTTTCACATTAACAGTCTTGCAGGCTTCCTTTTAATGTGAAAAAACAATAGAAGCTTTAAATCAGGGGACTAAGAATATGAAAATATAATTTATGGTAAATGGAGAACAGCAGCAGTGTGGAGAATGTAACTGTTGCTGAACTGATGGACCTAATACAGAGGAAATGGGCATTATAATAAAATAATAAACTAAGTAATTTCACCCTCTTAATGTTTTTTTTAAACTCTCGCTGCATTAGTGTGCTGCCCCTCAGCTGTTATTTCATAGTCCTGATTTGAATGCCCTAGGAACACATATATATATTATAGTTTAGAGTTTTTTCATGCAACTTAACTTAAGGCTGTACCTGTAAGGTCAAATAGCTCATCTCTTTAGGTATTCAAAGAGAATTTCTCTCTCTTCACACAATTTATTGTGTTGGATTGAGGAGAAACATTTCCCACTAACAACTCAGCCCTACAATTTAATGAATTAATGATGTTCAGTGAAGTTCCTCATTAATCACATTTTCGTCATCTAGCATACAACTGTGTGTCTTAGCATAAGTAGCAGCGATTAAGCTACAAATATGCGACTCCTCATTACAAGAGTATTAAACATCGTCTGTGAAGGTTCTCAGTCATCCAGGTCATCGTAGTCAAAGGAGCTTGCAAAGAAAAGCGTCTGGACTTCTTTAAGTTGCTTGAAGACGTTTCACCTCTCATCCGAGAAGCGTCTTCAGTTCTAAGGTCAAATGGTGGGGAGTCCCCACCTGGTGTGGCCAGGTTTCACAGTGAGCTCACCCGAAACCCTGGCTGATTGGGACCCACACCCATTTTTACACCTTGGCTCAGGCGATTAGAGGATCATCAGGGGGTCCTTTTGTCCCTCTTTGGGGGGATACTCCCACTAGGTTTAAATGTGGGACTCCCCACCATTTGACCTTAGAACTGAAGAAGCTTCTCGGACGAGAGGTGAAACGTCTTCAAGCAACTTAAAGAAGTCCAGACGCTTTTCTTTGCAAGCTCCTTTGACAGTATTAAACATCCATTTTCCATTTGTTGCTTATCAAGCTAGGCTTGCAAAGGGCTGCAAAAGGCTGTTTTGAGCAAGAGTTGGTCTACATACTAGTCAGGTCACCAGACCATCAGCGAGCTAACGCAGAGAGACAATCATGCATGCCCACGGCCCATTGACAGTCACTAGTTGACCTAACAGACAGGTCTTTGGATTGTAAACTGGAGCAAACCCACACATGTGTAGGGAGAATAACACACACTCTACACACCTCAGATCTAAATCCAGAACCTCTCACCTATGAGTGGGGAGCACTCACCACTGCACCACAAACCAATACATATTCATAAAATCATTTATTTGACCCCTACTGTAGAAAAGTGTGAAAGGACTATTGTGAGTGTGCCTTTAAGTGTGACCTCTTTGAACAACTATTTATAATACCAGTATAATTAATCCACATTTAATTCTAAGCTTGATTGCACAGCATGACAAAGAGACTTCTTATTTCCTTAACACACCTGTCCCTTTAAATCTTACCACTATAAAAAGGTAAAAAACAACAACAACAACCAAACAAAAAACAAACAAACCCCAAAGCAATAAAATTTATTGAAATAGGAAGGACACTACTCAAAGTGTCTCAATAAAAAAGAAACAGACACCAAAGTGAGGGGCTAAAATATCGGTTGTCATATGCTGGATGTAAAGTCCTTTAATTAAGGCAATTTGTCATTCGGGCTATATCAATAAACTAGACTTGATGCACAATACAAATTGTGTGGGTGTGGAAAATGAAATATGAAATCAGAGGCTTAGCAGCCACAATCTTAAAGGTACAGGCTCTTTTTGTTTTAAGTCTGGAGTGAGAAACAACCCAGAAGCTTGCTTTAGAAGATCTACTAACTACTCTAGTGCAAGCAAGGAGAGCTGTGACTGCTCTGACCATGCAGAGATCTAAGAGGTTTTGTTTTTTTAAATTTGAAGATGGTTGAAAGAAAAGAGGGGAGATGAAAATAGATCAGAGCTGCTGCGACTTGCTACCAGGCATGTCTGTTTTTTTTTTTTTTAAAAAAGACACTCTAGTAGTGCTGCTTCCAACTACATGTGGAGAAAAAAAGGCACCCAGTTGCTTTGCTTTTATTGGTTTAGCAGGAAAAATGGCAAAATTGCCCATAAGCAGAAATATCACTTCAAAGCTACTCCAGTGCAGCTGCTACACTAAGCGGCAGCTTTAAGAGATCCTCTCTGGTGTCATTGTGGATGAATGCATGTGTCATTATATTCCTCCTTTAATCTCTTCGGACTGCACATGCACGCTTGTTCTTCCTCAAAACTGCTGGTTAGATCGAGGTAAAAACTCTTTGACGACTCGTGCTCCCGTGAATAATATCTGCCAGATAGTAACAGAGATGCTCACAGAAAGTAAACGTAAATCTTGTTAGGAAAACAACTACAACTGAACTTAATCCAATCTACTCAGCGAGCTCGCCGTTTCGAATGATCAATGTTCAGCTCCAAATTAAAAACCATGTCTGCTGCCAGTGACTTCTGGCTACAGCGTTTGGGTGGGCCGGCCTCAGCAGAAGGTTTTATAGCAGAGACATTACAGTCGGGCAGCTCTGCTCCTGTGCTGCAGGGGAAACTTACTTTTCCAGTCAGTCAGGCAGACATATATAATGTCAGTGGACTGCTTAAACAAATTTTGCCAGCTCCAGTGCATTATTTCACATCCATTCTCCACAAGGACATCTGTGCACATTGTTTACTGGTTTCTTTTATTTATTAGGATCCCCTTTAGCTATAAACACAAAGCACATCTAGTCTTCCTGGGGTAAAAATATACGACACATTTCCAAATAATGCCTCCCTTTCCTTGTTTAAAGGATAAAATTAAAAACACTAAAAACTATTTTTATTTTAAAAAGGTAGACGCGAACATTTATTTTAAAAGCTGAAGGGATTCAAGTGAAATAACTAAAAAGCTCAAAACAATGTTTGATCATTTACTTTAACAAGAACTTGTTAGAAGACACGGAAGACTCACAGAAGTGAAAATGGCGTTTTAAACATCTGCGTGCACTTGGGATTAAAAGAAATGGCGAACATGCCCATACAACAACACGTGCTGTGGCAAATTTTCTGAAAATTTGCCACATATATGCTTTAAAATATATATATTTTAGAATTGATCTAAATCTTACAGTATAAAGCTGGTTATTTTATCAAAAGCTTTATTTTCATGTTGATCTCTGTAATGATGGCTTTACACCACAAGGTGTTTGTTCTGACTGTCAGTGTTGCATTTGATTGGTTCAGTATCTGTGTGTGCAGATATGATTAATGGTTTGCAATTTCATTAGTTTCATTGGCTACACAGTAATTAACTACCCGAGGTGCTGACTTCAGCTGTTGCTCATTCCCATCTGGGATTCGAGCGCAGCCAACACAAATCCGCATCATGATCTCAGTCTCTGGTTGGTGACTTTTATCAGTCTGGTTATTTGCCAACATAACAACTGGAGCCATAAAAGAAAGACAGCTAATGCTTGACACCGCATCCTCTGTACTTTAATATAGGATAAACAAAATAGGGGCTCTGTCAAAACAGTATAAATCATTAAATCCCAAAAAAAGCACATAACTCAAGGGATGAGCCAGTTTTGCAGCCTGTTGCAGAAAACACAATTTGTTCCCATTTGTTTAGTTTACTGTCCAAAAAAAAAAAAAAAAAGCCAAAGATGGCAAAGAGGAGGAGGAGTTGTTTAGGAGGGAGGTACAACAGTGAGTGTCTGCAGCCATCTGTAAAACACAGTGGAGGCTCTGTTATGGTTTACCGTTGCATTTCAGCAAGGAGTGTTGGGAATGTTTTTCAAAATTGATGGAATTGGGAACAGAAGAAAGTACCAGCCAATTTTGATCCACCATGCAATACAATCTGGAAAACATCTGATTGGCAACAGCTTCTCCTTCTTCTTCTTTTTAATGTATCAACCAATTTTAAGTGGATTTTTTTCCTTTATTATTTTTTAGTAGCAGAGTAGAGTAGACAGGAAAGGAGGAAGAGAGTGTGGGAAACAACAGAGAGGAAACAGCCCAGAGTGAAATCACATCCGGACCCCTGCTGAGCTATACCAGCACTTCAGATAACACTTAGAGCTTTAATACCAAACACACTACCAATGCAGTAAAGGCATACCTGGATAGAAATAAAGCACAAACACACACACACGCACACCATCAGTCATGGACTGGCCTCTTCGGAGCTCAGACCTCAGCATTATCATCTTGACAGAAAACAAAACAAAAGGCAGCCAACATCCAAAGAAAGGCTTTAAATGTCCTTCAAGAAGCCTAGAGAATATTCCTGAAGGCTACTTAAAGAAATTACATGAAAGCTTGCCTAAGAGACTTCCGGCTGTGTTGAAAAGTAAAGGTGTTCATACCAACGAAAGCCTTCTAAGCTTGTTAGAATTGTACAAAGTCTTTGCATGCTTGCACATGTTTCATTTCACATTTTCCTGACAAAATATAAAGAAGTGCAAACGTGAGTGATCGTCCCATGCACAGTTACCATTTAAAGTTGTGAAATTTGTTGACACTGAGTGTAGTGCACTGCATACTGTAATATGCATGTATGGATGAGTGTGCAGAACTGCTGATGACTCAGTATGGGAACCACTTGGGTCAGCAGGCATGCCCATCAAAATGTACTCAGGAAATTTTTTTTTTTAAGTTTAACACAGTAATTTTTATCTCTGTTTTGTCACAGCCTGTTTAATAAAGCACTCTATCAATTAAATTTCAGCTTCGAAAAAGCCTGGGCTGACATGAAACATCAATGTTTGTTCACGGCTCTGCAGACAGTTCATCTGTCAGATATATGAGAGGTTTCAGAAAAATTCCCAGCTATAATTACAGCTCGGTTGTTGCACACTAGCAATTATAGAAACAATGTGACTTGAGCGTAATCCTTTAATAATCTTCTGATCAAATCTTCTGGAGCAATGACTTACCACTTTGAAGTCCTCTGCTCTGCACTCGGTGCCGTGGAAGTGGCAGGAGAGCAGCATGTCACTGATATCGTGGCCGGTGCGGTCGTAGAATTCCCGCATGTTGAAGGGTCGCGGTTTAAAGTTGTGGAAGTCGGCTTTGACCTTGAGACTCTCCAGAACGCTCTCCTCCACCAGGTGCATGTCTCTGATCTCATACCTTTGAAATCAGATAGAGAAGGAGAGTTCATAGAAATGTTTCAGCAATTGCAAATTTCATGTCTCGTAGTTTGGTATGGACTCAGGCGCTTGCTTGAGCAGCACATCCCAGCAGTTAATCGCTCCCTTATCATAGACTTTGTAGGGGTTTTTTTGTACACTTCCAAGAAAATTTATGAGCGTCTATACCAGTGAACCTTTACTCTCCTCAATCTAAAAATAATACTGCACAATAAATCATAAGGTGTGAAAACCAGACGACAAAAATGTACAAGATGGTTTTTCTGTGGCATTTTCCACCTCTCAGATGACAAGGACTACCAAAGTGTAAAGCTTTAGTTTATATAAAGTTGAGACAGGAGCTGTACAAGACCATTAATCCAGTAGTCCCTTCACTGCAACAGTTCCAGGCTGCATGGTATTTCAATTTGAACCAACCTTATGTTGATTGGATTAAACTTAAACTTTCATGTGCATTTTTAAGCTGTCTCCTTCAGAAGTAAGAGTAACTAAATCTTTTAAATCCATGGCAGAGGTATGGTGAAAAAAGGGAATTTTTCAGAACAATGGAATCATTAATATATTTCTGGGTCACAGTTCAGCTGGTAGAGGAAGCCATAACAGAATTACCACCGTGTTTGAAAGATGAGACATTATGGTGGGAGACGTGATGGCTTTTTGCTTCACATGGTGCTCTTTCGATCATTTTGACAGAAGCTCATTTTTGTTTCATCAATCAACAAAACTTAGTTTTGTTACTTAGATTATGGACATTAGCAAAGAAACATGTGCACCCACATCCCAGAGAGCATTCTCCAGCTAGCAGTTCATGAACATACTCAAATACAGTCATGGTCCCTGTTATATGTGCTGGTTTCCGGTCCTTTTGCTGAATTTTCTCCTTCCTTCTGTGCTTCCCCATCAGTGTAAGCTATTTGTTATTTCCGGTTTTACTTTGAAGTCTCGTTCTGTGTATCTCCATGTTTTTGCTCCTGAGCCCTCTGGTCCACCTTAATTGTGTCTCTTTCTGAAATCAGCCATCTAAGTGTGCATACACACATACACACCAGACAATTCATTAGCTACACCTTGCTGGTACCAGGGTGGACTCTTTTTTGTCTTAAAAAGTGCCTTAAATGATCATGGCACAGATTCAGCAAGGTGCAGGAAAAATTCTGAGATTTTGATCCATGTTGACAAGATGGCATCACACAGTTGCTGCAGATTTGCTGGCTGCACATTCATGATGCAAATCACCCGTTCTACCCACATCCCAAAGACACTCTTGATTTTGGTGGCTGTGGACAACATTTGATGTGATCTGAGTTCTGGTGCGTTATCCTGTTGGAAGCAGCCATCAAGAAGATGTGTACACTGTGGTCGTAGTGGAACGGACATGGTCAGCAGCAACCGTGGCTGTAGGCTGAAGCATTTGAACAATGATCAACTGCCACTAAGGGGCACACCACCAAGAACCACTGGTACAAGGCAGGATGGATCCATGCTTTCATGCTGACTCTACCATCTGAATGTTCCAGCAGAACTCGAGACTCATCAGACCACAACAGAGCACAGGTGAGCTGTCGCCTCCATTTCCTGTTTCTATCTGACATTAGTAACACCCAGTGTAATCTGCTGCTACTGTAGCCCATATCTTTCAAGGTTTGACTTAATGTACTCGCAGAGATACTCTTCTGAATAGTGGTTATTTGAGTTACTGTTGCCTTCCTAACAGCTGGAAACATTTTGACTAGTCTCCACTAATCTCTGGCATTAGGAATTCATTTTCTCCCAAAGCACTCCCATTCAATGGATATTTTATACTTTTTTGGGAGGGGACCATTCCCTGTAAAACCTGAAGATGCTTCTGTTGGAAAAACAAACCCCAGCAGATCAACAGCTTCTCAAATCCCAAACTAGTTTGTGTGGCACCACCAACAACGCCACTTTTGAACTTTTAACTCACTTTTCTTGCTCGCTTTAGCAAGTACTTAGCCAGTAAGTGCATAGTTTTGTCCTTTTATCAGATTGTCCGTTTACCTTCTGAATCTTTGTCTGTGCGCTTCGTTCAATTATATCAAATACGCATTTTAGTTAAGTTAGCAAATGTCAGCTAGCTAACAAGCTTAACATCAAAAAGTTTGCATAGTTATTGTAGCCATCTTGGAATATTAATAAAGTAGCATCCAGTAACTGACCCTAGAGTGGCCACAATTGATATCTGTATAGTTGCTAATGGTGGGGACCGTCACAGGATGCTAAGGAAAAGTACAGTAAATAATAAAAAAGCTAACTCTTTTCCCATAAAAACAGGTTCAGGGAGCAAACAATCTGACAATGAACAAAAGGTAAAGATAAGACTACATATGCACAAAAAGCTGCTTAAACAAGTACGCACATGAGGAAACGATCAAAGCAGGACAGACAGTCACAGGGGAAGGAAATCAGACAGCAGAAGATAAGACACATGCTGAAACAATCAAGGAATCAGTGAGAAGGCAGAAAGCGAAGATGCAGGCAAGGAAGTGATAAATAAATAAATGATAAATGATAAAAGAAGGTACGAGCATAAAAACAAGAAAGAGAGAGACAAAGACAGGGAAACAGGAGACACTGGGAACATTAAAAGCAGAAGATAGTATATTAAACAGAAAAAAAATCAAAAAGCTTAATTATGTCTGTGTTTTAGCATTTAATACCCATATCAATGAGAGTTTCTCAGCTGTAATATCATGTATGATGTTTAACATAGCTCTGCCTCACTGATAGCTTGGCATTCAGTTACATTTCTGTTGGTTTCGTCTGTTTCTCCTGACAGACTCTTAACTATAAAGGCCTATGTGTAACGTAGTGGGGAGCCAGACAACCCACATCATATGCAGTATTATCGGTAGCACTGGGAAATTTACTTTCATTTAATGGAGCTCACAAAAATCTGACCACGCTGCCTTGTATTAAAAGTGAGCAGAATAGCTGTAAATGCAGCCGCTCTCCAGCCTTGCTGTGATCTCCCACTGAGCTATTATTAAAAATGTCACCATTTTAATGGACTCACCAAAGAGCAGACTACTCCAGCCCCCCATCTCACCCCACCTCAAACGCTGCTTCAAATGAAAGGATTTTTTTTTTTAGAAATTTCTCATATGAATGTACTATGAATATGGTCTTTTATTGTGGCAAATACAATTAATACACACCATGTGTTTTATGTGCAACATGAATAAGAATGAGATCCAGTGGCTGCTTACTTTAAGAATGGAGTCGGTAATGTGCAATTATGCCAAGCTATTAAAATGTCTTATAAAAACATAGGGTGCAGTAAATGCTTTTTTTCCCCCATTTTGCAGAAGGCAAAAGGGGATCCAACCAAGTGAAATCATCAAAACAACAGATCAATAACAACTAGCCTCATTCTGCTTTAAAAATCAGTTCACAGATTTTAGACATTAAGAAGAGCCTAACCTTATTAAGATGGGGCAGGGAGCGCTTTTGTTTGATTGAAAGTGAACTTAATTGAGGAGAGGCATTGACTCCCTGCTGTTTGTATTGTGGACAGACCTGCCAAGAAGGCACTTATGAGATAAAATCCCAGAAGTACAAGCCGACAGGATCAGCAGAGACTGACACTTCAGTATGTGCACAGCTTAAATATCATGCCACAAGACATTTCCCAGACCAGTGACTCCAAACATGGGAAGTAGGTGGAGAACAATCTTAAATGGATTTCATGCCACGAGCACTTTCATTTCTGGCTGGGGTATAACAGCTAAGTGTGCTGTTGCATCGCCTCTCTACCTTGCCCAGGGAGGCAGGATAATGAGCACTAAACCTACTTCAGAGTGTAAGAGTTGAGATAAGTACACAAGGAAAGAAACTTAGAAGGAAATTCAACCCCTTTCTGGTTTGGTGGCCAACTTTGACAAAAAATTCTTTGTGAACTGCTGCCTTGAAATGTGGGATTAGGAGATGAATTGATGTAGAAAAATCCAGATGGCAAGTGTTAATTATCAGCCACACCAGCCTCACAGGAAAACAAAGCTAATTTTAGTCTTCAATCTGGGATTTCTGTTAAAGATATAGAATAGAAACTGTCTTCATCTCCATGTTAAAGTAAATCCACCAGATGCTGAGTCTTCTCCTTGATCTCTTTAACAGACATGTTCAAGCCTGACATAATCGGAGGACACTTGTGTTTTTGATGACTCGGGTGAAACAACGGTCCAAACTCTCCTGAAATGCTCTCGAGCCCTGATTGTAGTGAATGTCAAAATCTTGCTAATTGTTGCATTATTGCTACCTCTGTTGACATTTGGAAGAAAAAAATATTACAACACCACAGGGAGAGCAATCAAACAGCGTCTTAAGCAAGGATTAACACAGCCTCTTGTTCTTCCCTGCCTCTTCAACAGCCCTGTGCGTGATGATAATCAGCATTCATTCTGAACATCTCCACGTAATATAACATTAAAATCTACTGAGTAGATTTAATGTGCAGGAGGAGAATTTTTGGTGAGGTTTCACCGACATGAAGGATGTAAGTATGTGAATGACAAAAAAAAATAAATAAATAAAAAAAAAAAAAAAATACCCACAGCGTCTGCCATTTCACTTGCAATCAAAGGAAGCAGACTTTCCACAGCTTTTCCTCCTGTGCATGCTGTACAGTACGACGCTGCTTCCAGCTCCATTACCCAGAGCCTTCAGCTGCACCAACAAGGCGGCTGGAGTTTTCTGATTAGTATGCCTTAGTTAATTCAAGCCTGCCAAGCATGCTCTCTCCAAGCACTGAATCACTCAACAAGGTATGAACTATTAGAGCTTGCTGGATAAAGGAGTGCAAACTGCCAGTGGGGGATGAAGAACTCAATCCTATGCTTAAAACTGGGATATGCTTTGAAGGTGGGGCCACTGGACTTTAAAAGAAAATCCAGATTAACCTTTCAGCACATTGTAGTTTAAGTGATCTAAGACGTAACTAGACTACTGCACCTTCTCTAGCCTGTAATGCAAGAATTTGGCCACAGAGGTCATAGAGTAGTAGAAAGTGGTAAGACATAGTGGGATAGTGGGTTAAGTAGAGTTCTTTCCACAGGAAAGCAGGTTTGGAATCCCAAGTGAAGCCAAAAGTCAGCGTAACCCTATTTTAGTGCATATGCCATGCTCATCAGGTGGGAGGGAATTTATTGTTCTCCTTTCTTAGACTTCTGCCAGCTTTTAGTAACAATGCTGCAAAATATAACCACTCTATTACATTCCTGTATTGAAAATATCACCTAGAAGTATGTATGATTTATTCTAAAAATATGTCTAAATGGACAAAAACCAGAATATTGAAAGATAATTTGCTAATTAGTCTGGAACAACGTTTGATGAAAACATTAAATGTTTTATCTAAACTTTGAAAGTGTGAATTACTTTACTAACTATCATAAGGTGAAAAGCAGGTACGCCTGGTGGGTGGTTGGTGCCTATCCCAGCTGTCATGGGGCATAGTGTCATACACCCTGGACAGGCCACTAGTTAGCACAGCTCATATTCACACAATTAACCTAGCGTGCATGTTTTTGCACATTTGTACCCGTTTGTGTGGGAGGAAGTCAAAGTACCCAAACTCCACCCTTCCGGAGTTCGAACTCAGGAATTTCTTTTTATGAGGCATCAGTGCTAATCACTGCACCTGTGTAAAAAATATGGGGCGTTTTAAATGCCCAGCTAAAAGGGAAATATTAAATGCAGTAATTCTCCTGTAGCGGAGGCAGAGTTGGAAATTAAATTCGGAGCGCTCTCTATTAACTTTTCTTTAACAGCTACCTTTGGTTGAGAAGGGCCAGCAGCTCCCCTGCGTGGTACAGGTCGTTGCGCGTCACGCGGCTGAAGCGGAAAGCGTTCAGGTTGCAGAAAGTGACGGCGGGGAACGTCATGATCGGGGTCGTGACCTCATCCAGTTTGGTGACGTGAGGGTACTCGAGGTAGAAGTGGATCCGGTCCACGCACACGTACAGCAAGAAGGTCAGAGAGCCCAAGAAAAACACGAGCCACAGGCAGCGTTTGACGCAGAACCGCTCGTACGTGAAGATGTGAGAGATTCCGTGTAGGGTCGAGCTGTGCGCAAAAACTTCTATGGGTGGAGGTTGATTTGACTCCATTTCTTCGGTTTCCACTTTGAGATCCATTGTTCACCGTGCAGCCCTCTCGAGCTGTATGCCAGAGTCAGAAAGCGGCTTCAAAACAGAAAATATTCATTCACCTGTGGCATAAATTCTCATTATCCACGCGAACAGGTCCAAACGTGCAGATAACCTCTCCGTCACCTGGTGCGGTTCGGGCGCCATCGCTCATACACACCGACAAAACATTTTAAGCTTTAAAGAAAGTCAGGCGAGCGAGAGATGTGTGCAGAAGTAGCGCCTTTGGAAAAAAAAGCACAATGATTCCAATGCGTGCATAACCGAGACGCCAAAGCGAATGTCCATCACCGCTGCGCTACAATGATGTTTTGCAGGTTTCTCGCTGGGCTGCAGAAAAGCAAAGAACAATATAAGGGTTGACAAAGTGTTTCATCAGCCTGGAAATTCGCTGGTCGATTATAAGTCCAGTGAAGCACGCGTCGTTCCTGCGCGACAGCGAGAAGAAAGCCGGAGCTGTGGGAGAAATGGAAATCCTTCTTGGCACTTCAGCCCGTTCATAAAGAGTTCCTCTAGCTGCGCTGCACGCATGCCCCTTACAGTCAGTCCGCAGATTTTCAGGTCAGACCCGGAGATTTTTTTTTTTTTCGACTACTCAGGAATCTGAAAACCTGTTTAGGAGTCAGATGGTTGGTTGTTCTGGTGAGTCGTGAGGTTTCCTCCCCCCGCGCGCTCGTTTATGTCTGTCTGCAAGCAGCAGTGGACTGAAGCTCTGCTGTTCACCTGCGAGTTAGTTACTCCAGTTGTTTTTTATATATCAGCACTACACAAGCTGGCAGCCGGGAGGAAGAAAAAAACAGAGAGGAAGAGCGAGAGGTGGGATTTCAGAGACTGTGCAGATTAAAGTGAATTTGTTATCTTGGGATATATTTATTTAAAAATATAATTTAATCAGTGATTTACACCCAATCGATATTTCAGGGATTCAATAGAATATTGAGCAAGTCATCTATACAGATTGTTAACTTTGGTCTAAAATGATCAAAGGATATCACCATCCTTAAAATATACAACCCCGGACGTTTTCAAACTTGCCTCGGGGCTTAAATGAGGCTTTGGTGATTCACTGGGCATATAAGAACAGCTACTTGGCATATATTTAAGTCAGTGACTGTGTCACCAAAAAGAACTGTGCGTTTTCATTTTTATTTTGTCCTGGCTCTTAGACAAACAAAGTAAAGGACAAAACTTGTTTTTGTGTCTAGGAATTTTATTTTACTTTACGTTGCTGAGTTAAACTAACACGTTTCTAAATACTTAACAACCAGCTTGAGTAACCGAAAAAAAGCAACTTTTTTCAACCCCCTTTGTTTTATCTAAGGGAGATGCAGTAAGTGCGTTGTAATATGTGTTGGTTTATGTGGCTGACTCAATTTTTGTATGTTTTTTCGTTCACATAAGATTACCTGTATAAATGAGGGATTTAATAATAGTTTCTTCCTGAATAAGTTGTCAATTCAATTCAATTCAGAGTTTCTACGCAGAATTTTTATGTGGAACGCCCCCTCAACTTGGACTTGCAAATCAGAAAGTTGCTGAAGACCAAAGTACCCCAAGTTAGCAATCCAAGATAGCAGGACCGAAATAAACAGTTGTAAAACTGTAAATTTTTAAATGTGTACTGCAACTGTATTGACTCACTAAATAAGCAATACATAGAGCGCTGATCAGGCTCTATCCATGAATGTGTTTGAAACAAAAGTATTATGTTGTACTGCTAGTATTACCCGAATGACTCTATTTTGCTAAGAACCAAAACAAATCCTTATTTTCTCACTTTTTCTAGAACAAGCTAACTCAGGAGTGGCATGACTCCTAATTAAAACTCCCATGCCACTGGTTCACTCACTGTCTCCTCTTGGACCACTTGCATGCCTCCCACCAGACACATTATTAAAAGTCCTTTTTGAAGGACTTTGGTTCGAACTGGTGCATACGTGCGAGAACACTCAAAATCCCCAAAACATGCTTTTTTTAGAAACTCTCTGGCCGAGTCATCCAGCTGTCACAGTTTGTCCCTTGTTTGTCAGCACTTCACAGATTCTTGCATTTGCTCATTTTACCTTTTTGCAGAGCATTAACTTCAAGAACTGAGTGTTCACTTTCTACTAAATACATGACTCTCCATGGCAGGTGCCACTGCAGAGAGATAATCAGAGTTATTATTAGCACCTGTCAGGGATTGTAACATTTTGCCTGATTGGTGAAGACAATTTGGAATAATTAGCTTCTTACACAATAAGCCCATTTGGAAAACCTGAAAGGTGTATAATAGTAAAACTGACAAAATGAGTCTTCATTCTGTCATTTGGATGAAAAAAATTCTATTGAGATATTATGGCAGCATCCATCTGTCTGTCTGTCTGTGTTTTTTGTTTTCTTCTAGCTTTGTGACAGTTGCGTTGTATTAAGAACTGATCAGCTGCTAGCTAAAAGGGATGCTCTAAGCCATAGGTGTCAAACTCTGGCCCGCGGGCCAAATTTGGCCCACAGCCTAATTACATTTGGCCCGCGAAGCCATACCAAATTACTATTAGAGCTGGCCTACTGGTATTATACAGCTAATGTATATATTGTTTAGTATTAAGCTTTGCTTGTTCCATATTCAGTTTTTCAGCAAAACGTGTTTCATTCTTGTATCTGGAGGAATAAATATATTTCAATAAATATTAATGTTAGCCCGCAACTTTGCTCCAGTTTTGAATTTTGGCCCACTGTGTATTTGAGTTTGACACCCCTGCTCTAAGCTGTGAGTCTACACAATACAGTACAACCTAACTTTTCCCACAGAATGGGAGTCAAAAGAAAAAGTTGTAAACTTCCCACTGTAATTGTTTAGAATCAAATGTCAGATCAAAAGAGCAAGACTAACTCATTTACGTATTCAAGCTGAGCTGAAAGAAAGTAAGTACCGGACCTATATTTGTCAGGCAAAATCCAAATGAATGAGAGAATAGTGAAAAGCCAATTTGGCAGAAGGTTTTCAGAGAACATTATTTCCTGTTAAACAGAAACTATTTGGGTGCTTTGACTGTTTTTTGTTATAGGAGCTACATCTTCCAGCTTAAGGGAAGAGATTCCTTATGTGTACTGAAGTTCCTTTGAACTCTAAAAGAAGAAAAAGTTTGGGAGAAAAAAGGGGAGGGAACTGCATAATCAGTGAATCTTTGAAGTTAAAGGAACAAAGTGATTTGAATCTGCAAAGATATTCAGATTTCCACCTTTATAATATCAACCTAGAAGGTGATGGTTAACGCCATGTACGTTATTGCATTTTTAAAGAGGACAGACTCTCACATCGCAGATGACTTCACTCACCCTCTGTAATTTAAAGTCAAATTCAAAGAAAATAATTTCAGCACCCAAAGGAGAAAACTAAATTTTCCACAGGTTCATTCCTTACACAGACAATCCCAACACCAGGATTAAAGTCATATTACTCCTCATATGAATTATAAAAAACATGAGCAGTTCTTTTGTTTGACTGCAGCCTCAGAGAGAAAAGAGCCTGTTATTCCTGTAGGGGATAAGGATATAGTGGGGTACATTACAAGGACTGAAATACAGACATAAAGATTTAGAAAGATTGCTGAGTTTCGAGGCCAAAAACGCAATAAAGAAAGTCAATTTCAGTGGTATTTGGAACTAAACAGACCATACAAAACAATACAATAAAGTGCAATACATTAAATAAATACTCCAGCAATTTAATATTCTACTTTCATAATAATACTGGTGATCTCCAAAGATGCAACATTAAAAAATAAAAACAAAACAGAGGTGAAATTAAGATGAAACTCAAAAGCATCTTTTATTAGACAGTCTAAAGATGTGGAAGGGTACGGAGCTGGCCCAAGGAGACTCTCCCCAAAACAGGATCATTATGAGCTACACAGGAAGGAAAAATAATGATATGTGCCACGTTTAGATTGGACCCATGAATAAACAATGACATTTTATCCTCAGCTGGATGTTGGCGTGAAAAATAGATCCGGCTGTGCAACACGGCTGAATCAAGCTTTGTTAATATCACAAAATATTTATCACATGTCATGAAAGATGCATTGCGCTCCCTAAATACCTCAGCATGAGAAGAAAAAGTCCTCATCTCTGACATTAAATGTCCTGTGACATTCAGCACTGTGCCTTGGGGCAGTTCTTATCTCAAATGCTACATAAACAGTTTTATGTGTTGCAGAATGTGTATTGAATTAAATATATATATATATATATATATATATATATATATATATATATATATATATATATTTTTATGTGATTCAAGCAAAGCCTTTCCCACATGTTTACAGTCATGACTGCATGATGTCTCTCTTACGTACAATCATATGGTGGAAAGAAGCTGAATGATTTATTCATGGACTGTACTGTACTACTCAAGTACTGAATAAGAACTGTAAGTATTTTACTTTAAATGGGTACTTGAGTATTTCCAATTTTCTGCTCTATATCCATATTTTTTTCTAATCAAATATATTTAATTATAAGGTTTATTTGCTTTAGTGATTGTTACTTCTGAATTTTGTCTCCTCTTTTGTAAATCAAACTCTCATCTGGTGCCTCATAAAACTATAGATGAACTAGCTTAGCTTCCTCCTACAGGGAGTGTCAAACATGTGGCCCAGGGGCTAGGAAAGGCCCACTAAAGGCTTCAATTTGGCCCACTGGATGGCTTTAGAAAATAATTTAAATAAGAGAAAGGAATAAATTGTCAACTCGTAGCTATATTTTGAAAAAAAAAATCATTTAAAAAAATTCATTAGTAAAAGTCATGAAGGACCTTCACTTCTAAACAAGCTCAATGCTCAAAAACATGAAAGCAACTCGTCACAGTATACAATACAACTTTATTTGTATAGCACATTTAAAAGACCAGTGGTACACCAAAGTGCTTTACAATAAAAACAGGAAAATTAAGACAATAAATAAAAGACTATTAACAAAGTACCACATATGTCATCAGGTTAAGGGCACTAATTATACAGCAATAAAAGGGAATATAAGAACAAAGTTACTAAGAACAGATATAGCTAAAAGATAAAGTACATAAATAAGAAATTGAACCAAATATAAAATAGGGACACTAACTAAATGGAAAAGCTATGTTGAATAAATGAGTTTTTAAATGGGATTTAAAAGATAAAACGGAGTCTGACGCACGGATAGCGATAGGAAGGTTGTTCCACACAGTATATCACAAAGATGATGCTGTTGGCAGCATATTGTTCACCATAGCATCTCCAGACTCTTTCATGTCTGTCACATGTGCTCAGTGTGAACCTGCTGTCATTTCTGAAGAGAACAGTGCAGTGCCAGTGGCAGACCTGCTGACTGAGCTGCATGCCACTGGTTTATGAGCACAAGTCCCATCAAAGGACATTGGACTCTCATGTCATGCTCACTGAGTCTGATTCTACTGCTCTGGCAGTGATCCCCCTCTTCTTCCTCGTGCAGTGGAGCAGATACAGGTCCCACTCCTGGGCTGAAGCCCTTCTATGGCTCTCTTCCACTCACTCATGTAGCAGCCTGTCTTCTGGTATCTCCTCCACACTCTTGAGACTGTGCTGAGAGACACAGCAAACCTTATTGCAGCAACACATATGGATTGTGCCACTCTGGAGGAGCTGTGAAAACTGACTGAGCTGCAGGTCTAATGCAACCTGAAGTGACAAGGGAACCAGCAAAAGGCAATGCTAAAGAAAAATCAGTCAGGAGGGATAAGAAGAGACCAATGTTCTGTTCAAAAGCATTCCCTTTCGGGGGGATTGCCTTTTGTTGCCTCTGCAGTGCACCCGTTGTCACTTCCATTTGCAGCAATGTAGCTGAAATTGATGCACAGTGCTTTATACTTCCCTGAAGTTTATCTGGCCTTGTGTTACACTGTGATGGTCAAATGTTGCCTTATTTTTATTTTATTTTTTTGAGTAGCATAGTTTACACTCTTGTAGTGGTCTTTTTACTTACATAAAGGATCTGAATATTTCATGTACTGATTCACTGCCTGGTTTGAAGCTGATGTTGTACAGAGGATATTTTTCCTCCATTTACTATTCTTTAAACAAATTCAGCTGCCACCAGAAACTGAAGTTGGCATTTGAGAGACGTTATATTTCACAATACAATGTCATATTATTTATGCTGTATCCACCTCCTGTCTTTTTATTAGTGACACTGTCTCCACAACATAATTCCTAGCAGGTCTCACTACCATCTTGTAAACCTTCCCTTTTCCTCTTGTTGCTATCCTTCTGTCACAAATCACCCCCGACACACATCTCTACCTGCTCCACCCTGGCTTCACCTCTCTTTTAGTGCAATTCAATTAAATTCAGTTGCATTTATATAGCACCAAATCACAACCAAATTTGCCTCATGGCACTTAATATTGTAAGGTAAAGACCCTACAATAATACAGAGAAACCCCAACAATCAGATGCGCACTGTCCCTATGTGTCAATTTGTGTGCTGTATTGTAATACTGTTTGCATAAAATGTATTTTGTACTAGCTCTTCACTGAAGTCGTGTCAGGTTTAATAGACTTTGTGGTCGGTATATAGAAACACCCGTCCATCCATCCATGTCGTTGCAAAGGCTGTATCCTGTCCCAGCTAGGCTGTTGCTGAGCCAACAACCATTCATGCGCACATTCAATAATACTAATAATAATTCAGTAATACTGAAATACATACATGTATTATCCATGCCACGCAGTGGGCTAAATCCTGTAAAAGTAGATTGAAAAATGCATGGAAGAAAACATGTTTGCTCTTAAAAATATCACAACTGCACATAGAAAAATACAGCTAGGGCCATAAATTACCTACTAGGCTGTTTAAAGGTTAAACTAATAATTAATATTGAAAATGTATTGTTGTGAATCTAATATTACTAAAATATTCCAAAAGTGTTGCTCCCTTCTGTTAAATGCTTTATTGCATGATGTTTATATTACTGTATGTATTATTTATTATGGATATAATAAATAATATATAATGCATCAATTATATAAGGATAATTGATGAACACTGATAATAGGCAGGCTGCTGTCCCTGGTACTGATCAATGTTTGTTTTGGCCACGCGGGTGTCGGTGCTACTCTCCAGGCCTGCAGGGGGCGGCAGAGCGCGCAGCTGCTACATTTGATGAGCAAAAGGAGCTAAAACGTGAACAGCAGCAGCCGCAGCGAAAATATGGCAATACCCGTGAGTGCGGCTCGTGTCTGTCGCCTGGCAGGACGCACTGTTTCCTCCCTGTCAGCCGGACACAGGCGGGCTGTCAACCTGCCAGCGAGGACCTGCTTCATCTCCACATCCACGGCCAGCAGTGAGTTAATGTAGTGGTTAAAGAAAGGTTAGCTTTTGAGCCCGCCCCCTCAGAGGTCAGTGTCTCAAAAAGCGTAACCTGACGGCTAACGGCTTATGTTTGTTAGTGTGGTTGGATTCTCCGTCATGGCCTACCCTTTCTGCAGTAGTAAGGGCTGTAAGTGGTCATAAAATCCGAATAAATTCATATTTAAAGCAAAAACAAAAAACAAAGAAAGCTGTGCGGATACGCCTGACTGATGTTTTCACACGGAGCCGTAGCTGTCTTTGTACCCTGAAATTCACGCCCATTGGTACTAAAATTTTCATAAACATAGACTATAGTATGTGTGCACGGTGTTGAAGTAATAGAAGTTTAAACTGAAATAAAAAGCAGCGAAACAAGTACTGTCCGAAAATAGGTGCATTAAGCTCCTGCCTTCAAATGTGTGTAGTGTTAATGTGCTGCTGCTCCTGTTTTTCTTAGTAAATGTACTTTTAAATGAGCAGTTTTGTTACTTTTCTAATGTTCATATTGCATTCAGAAAACACTTGAGCACCTGTTGCATACTAAGATCTACTGTAGTCAGTTTAGTCATTGTACAGTAATGTACAACAGACCAATGGGCTTAAACCTGGGAGAAAAATCAGGGTTTTTAACATTTTGAGTTGCCAAGTAATGCACTGATAATTTGATAATTGTTGGCAAGTTTAGAAGCTGTCTAAAAGCAGAATGCATGATTTGCAAATCTCATAAACCTGTATTTTATTCCTAATAGAAAAGAGAAAACATATCAAATGTAGATAGATAAAAAAAAAACAAAACAAAACTTTATTAATCCCTCGGGTGGGTTCCTCTGGGAAATTTGTTTTCCAAAAAGCACAGCACCGACAGAAGTTACAGAGTTAAGAATATTATATATATATATATATATACACACATATATAAATACAAAGACATATATAGATAAAATATACAAAGGGGATAAATAGAATAAATAGAAATAAAAATAAAAATACAAGTGAATTGCACATTTCAAGTATGGAGTCTATTGCACCGCTGATTATTAACAAAAAGTATTGCACAAAAGGTAATTGCACAGTGAAGTGGAGAGGCACTACCGCTTAGTTGTTCCCCCCTCCTTTGTCCTCCTGTTTCCCCTCCCTCTCCCCTCCAGAGAGGAGTTAAAAAGTTTGATGGTGTGTGGGACAAAGGAGTTTTTAAGTCTGTTGGTTCTTGTCTTTGGGAGAAGCAACCTGTCACTGAACAGACTCTTCTGGTTGTTTATGGCCGTGTGCAGAGGATGCCCAGCAGCAAATGTAGCAACGTATCTCAAAAAAGTTGGCACAAGGGGTGCCACTTTGGCTCAGTGGGTGAGTAGGTGAACACATAAGAAAAGACTAGGAAAGTAAGTGTTCATTAAGGGCATCTTGGAGAGGGCAGAGTTTCTCAGGAGTAAAAATGTGTAGAGGTTCACCAGTCTGCAAAACAAATTAATCTACACGTTGTGGAACAATTCAGGATAATGTTATTCGACATAAAATTGCAAAGACTTTGAATATCTCATCATCTACAGTGTATAATATCAAAAGATTTAAAGAAACTGGTGAAATCTTTGTGTGCAAGGGACAAAGCTCAAATTCTGTATTGGGTGCCTGTGATCTTCAGGCTCTAAGGCAGCCAAAAAAACAAAAAACAAAAACAGGCATGAAAATCACTGTGAACACAGTTTACTGTGCCATCACAAATTCAGGTTAGAGGTCTGTAAAGAAAAAGCTATATGTGAACGTGCGCCAGGAATGCTGATGTTTTCTCTGAAAGCTACTTTAAAATGGACTGAGTCAAAGTGGAAAACTACAGAGCCCCGCAGGGGACATGGGAGAAAAGAATATTAAGACGGACTTTTGCGAGATCTCGCAAAACAAACTCGGGATCTCGCAAAAGTTTCATGCATCTCCGAAAAACGTCGGAGCACTTTTGTAAATATGTGATGTCTTGTAAACCGAGCAGATATCTGACATTTACACAACTACATTCACGCCTCAAAATATCTTAAAAGTGTATTTTGTGACCCAGAAAGAGTAATATTACAACTAAGTAGCTGTTGTGCTGTTGTGCTTGTTGCATTGTTGGAATTCAACTTTTGCGAGATCTCGCAAAACTTTTGCAAGATCCCGAGTTTGTTTTGCGAGATCTCGCAAAAGTCCGTCTTAATTTTTTTTTCTCCCATGTCCCCTGCGGGGCTCCGTAAACTGTTCTGTGATCACCTGAATTGAAATTTGAAGTTCGTTTTGGAAAACATGGACACAACATCCTTTGATCTGAGGAGAAGAGGGACCGTCTGACTTTTCATCAATGCTCAGTTCAAATGCCTGCAACTCCGATGGTATTAAGCTGCTTTAAGTGTATATGGATCTGACAACTTGCACAGCTGGAATGCCACCATAGGTATATACAGGTTTTTAGAGCCAAGTATGTTCCAATCCGGTGACGTCTCTTCTTAGAAGGCTCTCGTATATTTCAGCAAGATAATGTTAAGCCACATTCTGCATCTATTAAAACAGCATTGCTTTATGATAGAAGATCCCGGGTACTGAACTGGCCTGCCTTCAATGATTCACATGCATTTGCAAAAGAGACGAACAGCACCTAGTAACTGAGGCCATATATTTTTAAAGCTGTCAACTTATTTAATCACTTCTCAGTGGAGTGTGCGTGTTAGTATTCAAATACTGTTGGCCTGCGCTATCAGTGTCCCAGAATTGATTTAAATATTATTTATGAGTTGGGACTGCTTGCACATCTGCGCCCCCCCCCCCCCCCCCCCCTTCAAATCTCAGTGTAACCACAATAAAGTGATAACTAATAGCCCGGATCACAGCATCTTCTGAGAATCGAATTCAACAGTATTAGAAAAGCTGGTATGCAAAGCGTCCAGGTTTCTTTATTGATATGAATGAAAGGAGAAGAAGGTCAACTTTTTAAAGGATACAAGTCTCTCTTGCTTAGTTTGAACTTTTCTTGTAGCCCATGCTCTTTTGCTTTCTTTTTTCACAGGCAGGCAAATCACAGATGGAAGAGAGATTTTTTTCTTCCACTAAACTGATATCAAACTTGAGTCATGTAAAGATACATTCCTGTTGTGTCTTTATCTCTAGGTCTGCAGTTCAGGCTCGACGAGCGAACAGCCCACAGCAGTCTGGACCTCTTCAAGAAAGACACAGGCGTCATCTATCGCATGATGGGCCTTGACCCCAGCCAGGTCCAAGATGACCCCGAGCGTTTCCGGGACTGGGCTGTCGTGTTCGGCGACAAGAAGATCAGCAGCGGACGACACTACTGGGAGGTGACGGTGAAAAAGTCTCAAGAATTTCGTCTGGGCGTGGCCGAGGCGGCGATGTCCAGAGACGACTGCGTGGGCACCAACAGCTCCTCCTGGGTGTTTGGTTATGCTCAGCGGAAGTGGTTTGCCATGACCAGCAATAAGATAGTTCCCGTGACACTGGTGGGCAAGCCGGACCGTGTTGGGATCCTTCTTGACTATGAAGGGGGTTTCCTGGGGCTGGTTGACGTGGAGCAGCCCAGGATCATTCACACTGTTAGGGGTCAGTTCAAGGCCCCTCTGTGCCCAGCGTTTGGACTTTGGGATGGGGAGCTGCTCACACACTCGGGTCTGGAGGAGCCCGAAGGCCTGATGTGAAGCTGGATGGCGTGATCGTTGTAAAGGTCGGGAAAAGTAGCAGGCTAGGCTTGTTACCATGGCAGTACTTATGAGAACAGTATCTTTAATAAGTGGAGAAAAGAAAGCAATATCTTTATGCATCATGTCTACCTTAATTACATTTGTGTGTGTGTGTGTGTGTGTGGTCCAGATGTTTTCTAACCATCCAGTACTCTGTATGTCATCAAGCCTCAGGCAATTATAAGTGTACCTCATGTGCTACCTCTGAGAGGAACATCAGCTGCCAAGTTGTTTTTGTTTATTTTTTTTTACATTGAATGTGCTGCATTACCCACCTTTGCAAACTTAAGTCACCACAAAGCATTTTTCAAGCTAATGTTCACACTCAAATTTAATAAAATAACTTCACTGATGCTGCCTCTACCTTCTTTTATTTACAACAGTTTGTCATTTACAGTGACCCTAAGGCTTTAATACAAATCAGGAAACTGCTTTTTCATTGCAGGTAAAGCCGTTTTCACACATGAACATTTCAGCAACAACACAGTCACGCTCGTCATTCAATCCCTCTTTAGAATGAGGAGACTGTGCAGGAAGCAGCCTCACTTGAACTAGAATATTTCCAGAAGTGAGAACTGTCAGGACATGAACTTTCTCCTGTTGAATGCTGCATTTGAGAAAGGAAACTGGACATCATCCCAACATTTTCCAGACTTCATGTGTGTGAAAACAGTTCATGTTGCAAATGAAGCGCAGTGAAATCGTCACAGGTCTGCATACTGATAAAACGCAAGTTTGCGTTCATTTATGTGCACAGCTTATATTCACATTCACATATTGTGTCAGCCCAAATGTACACTGTTCCCAGCACCCGACACATTCAGATATTTGTTTGACAAGAATATCCAATAAGTGTTTTTCGAACTGCAAAAAAGAAAAACCAAATCACATCACAGCAGAGTAAACTGAAGCCTTGACAAAGAAGAGTGTTTCTCATGGGCATTAATACCCGTTTTATATGTTTCACATATAATCAACATCCTGGTTTTGAGAAACGTGGACAATCCGCTTGACGTACTTCAGGAGAAACTTGAACAGTGTGGCATGTCAAAACCTTTTCTGAACATCTTGTGGCTGAGAAAGAAATCAAGACAACTGCACAAAGATGATCAGAAATTACTGCATGATCATGTACACAGGAAAATAGGGGGAAAAATGGGTTACTCATGTTTCCTAAAAAGGCTAATTTGGACATACAGGAGTCTGATATGAAACTGACTGAAACGGTCCTTTTAGTGTTTCAGTTCATTAACAACAGTCATGGTAAAAAGAAATTACAGCCCCTGTCAGTTGTAAGGTTTTTTTGAACAGTTATGGTCAGATGTTTACATAACACTCATTGTGAGCATGAATGATTTCTTCCAACTGTTCTTTTTCAGGGTGGAATGATTATACAGCACAAATCTTTAATGACTTTAAAATCCAAAAACTGGATTCATGAGTTGAAGTTATTTTGGATTATTTCTAATCCACACAGGGTCAAATATGCTGCTTAATGTACTACAGTGTCTTGACCTGATAAGGCCTATTAACTTCTCCTTAGTGATCATGATTGGGCATTGATATACAGTCTATTTGACAGCACTTATTGAACTGACCAATACTCAGAACAATGGTAAAGTCCAAAGAGCCCAGTGAAGATGTAAGGAGGAGAAATACAGATTTACAGAAACTGGGAAGGTATCTTGGAGCCATTTCTAAACAACTGCAGTTTCTAAGATCATAAGTTCAAACTGTACACAAGTACAGGTTATTTGGATGTGTCACATCACGTGTCACGTCAGGAAGAAGAACCAAACTGTCACATTTAAATAAATAGAAATTAGTTAGGATGATCAGGAAGAATGCAGGAACCACCAAGATTCAAGTCTGCCATGAACTGGAAACTGCTGGAACACCAGTGTTAAGTTGTGGACTTTGGATCATTGTAACATCATTCTTTTCTGTTTCAGTTTTGTGAGCTGACATTTAGCAGTCAGACTGACGGCCTTACACTTGAATCGGAACACTTTGGTATACAGAGGAGTTTATGGTCGACTCAATGACTGCAGGATGCCCAGATCCTCTGACTACAAAACTAACAAATCATCACCCCTACATTATCCAGCTTAAACGCTAGTGTGAGGTTTGTGTTGGTATGCTGTGTTTAGTTTTTTGCCAAACACAGCTCTTTGCTTATAGACCGAATATCTCCATTTTACTCTTGTGCTCAAAGGACATTTGTGGGTTGTTCAGATTAAATTTTGCAAACTGAAGTTGTGCTGACAAGGTATTTTTAGGGAGAAGAGGCTTTCTCCTAGAAACCTTTCCAAGACATTTTCTGTCATTTTCTAATTGTACTAACTGAGGCCTGTAGAGTCTTGGCACTGTGTTAACACACCTGAATGCTTCAGACCTGCAAACTGTGTAAACATCTGCTTTTACAAAGGTGGTCAAACTTGCTGATCATCAGTTAATTAAGTGCACTTAGCAGCACTTGGCTGCTATTTACCCCCTTAATTCCTATGGATGCAGAGAGGCTCTACTTAGTTTTTCCACACACAGCTTTTGGGTTTTTTGTTTAGTTTTTTTATAACGTCCTTTCACTAGCTGAAACTACATCACATTTAGGTTTTACAGCATTTCGAGTAGATGATGGCAGATGGTGTGAATATGAATTGAGACTGTGGTTTGGGTAAGGCCTCAGATGGGACTGGCAGCAGGGCAGATGCCAAGGTAAAAATGAGGAAGGCATGAACTGAAAAAGAGAGGAAAGCTGGGAGACAAAATCAAGAACAGTTTAGGTAGTGTAGTTTAGTGTAGGGGTCATATAAAGACAGAACTAGAAGGGGGTGTGTATAGAGGTGTGGTCCTACTCCAGAAATGATCTACAAGATATTCAAATCTTATAATTGAAAGAGGATGTCCCTTCTTTTTGCCATGACTATGAATCATATCCTGTCAAGGTAGAATAATTATTAGAGCAGCTTTAGGCATATTTACAGTCATTTCAGTAGAAGCATAAACCTATTATTATGATTAAATTATTCACTAATAAGGCAGATGATACAACATCTCACCGTGTTAAAAATAAATAAGCGCTTTAGATATTTACATCTCATTTATCTATTGGAAGCTGAGCATAAAAAAAGCATTAAAGTTTCAACGCAGTCCAAATCACAAAATAAATTAATGTAATTTTTCTCCACACAAGCCTGACATTGCTTGTTTGTATAGTGCTTGTCTGATACAAACCTTCTGTCTGCAAAGAGATACAGCTTTTCACAGTCTATGAGATGATGCTCACGTAACATTTCTACCACATTTAAGTTGAACTAATTCATTCATCACTGCTCTCAGTCTCACTTCTTTTTCATTCCTCTCAGCTACATAATAAAAAAAAGACTAATTTTCATTGCAAGCTCTCATGATCCCTAGTACATTTAAACAATGCTCTTCAGCGTATCAAATGCAGCTTTCTGCTCATCTGTGTTGCTCAGTGAGTTGATGTCATCGTACACACGCTGGTACTCTTGCAGGAGCGAAACAACAACTCCATGGCCAAACTGCATGGCGTCATCTAGAGGTGTATTCCCCCATCTAACAGGTAACAGAGCACAAAAATGGACATGAATGTTTTTTTAAAGTTAGTGTTATCGCTTTCAAATGAAGGAGAGGACAATTTAAATTCCTACCTGTCCTTCATGTGAGGATTCACTTTACATATCTCGGTTAGAAAGATTATAGCTTCCACTTGACCTGAAAAGAGAGGAAAAAAAAAATGCAGCAAGCCCAACGTCAGAGCCCAAAGAACAGAAGACCAAACATGCTGTAGTCAATTTAGACTTCTTTGAATGTTGAAGCCAGGATTTTCCAACAATGAAAGAAATAATAATGTAAAGTGTCACCTTCTGCAGCAGCGACGTGGAGCACTGTGCGAGAGTCGTAGTCCCTCTGCTCCATGTTCACAGCCGAAAGGGCAAACCTGGGGGGATAACAAGGACACGGGATGGGAGATAAGACGCACACGAAAAGGTTATTGTAACTCCAGTGAAGGACAACTGTCAGAAACCATGGTATGTGAGAAACAGTTACATGATGAAATCACATTTATATGGCAGCTAACATGCTCTTTAATGTTTTTTCCCTTTCTTTATGGAGAATTAGGTAAGAAGACTGATACCGCCTCATAAAGGTCTGTTAAAGCCAGCAGACAAGCTAGCTGGACATAAAGACTGTTAACATTCAGTATGTTAAAATGTATTTATTTAGTATGACAACAAGCAAACTTAGCACAAAAAGTGATTATTTCTTTGTTGTAACAATGTGACACTGTTGTTTCCTTTTTATGGTGCCACATTATAAAGGAAAATGCATTTGCATTGAGACCCTAAAAATCTGCTCATGTAAGAATGCATCATACAACAGTTTGTGTTGTGTATGTGTTTCTGGTAAAAACTAAAAAACGATTATATCCAGGTTTTACTTACCTTCTTAGAGCAGAGACGTCACCATTGTATGCTGCGAACATCAGGTTGACCACTGACTTGTTCTAATGGATCGAACAACAAACACTGTGAGAGTGGTCGTATCTGCTTTGTTTTGGATGCTTATACTAAACATGGCCAAAGTATTGCATATTAAGGCAGTCTGTATAATGTTAAAGCTCAGCCTTCAGATTGCTCTAGAATCTTAGTTTCAGATGCATTTTGTCTCCTTTAGGCTCAAAGAAAGGGAGCCCTTAATTATGTCATCTCAAACACAGATGGTTGAGAACAGTTACAGTCAGTCACAGTCAAGATCATGCAACTCATCAAAAGTGTACAAGGTTGCAACAATAATGGAGACAGGAGAAAAACTCTGGCAGCTAAATACTTAAACCGGTCCATTGTAGGTGATGCGAAGCGATACAGAAAGAGTGTGATTACGCAAATACCACATCCTATGTGTGGTATAAAGTGTTTACACAAATTAGTATTTCATGCAGTGAGTTGTAGTTGGAAACCTCACAGCTTTAACAGTGTTAAACAAGTACATTCTAAACACCTTTAAACAATCAAACCTTTAAACCAGGGGTAGGCAACTCCAGGCCTCGAGTGCCGGTGTCCTGCAGGTTTTAGATCACACCCTGGGTTAACACACCTGAATCAAATGATTAGTTCATTACCAGGCCTCTGGAGAACTTCAAGAAATGCTGAGGAGTCATTTAGCCCTTTAAATCAGCTGTGATGGATCATGGACACATCTAAAACCTCCAGGACACCGGCACTCGAGGCCTGGAGTTGCCCACTCCTGCTTTAAACAATCAGAGATCCTGCTGTCCAAACCTTCTGTTTTTGAGAGCAGCCAATCAGAAGAAAGCTTGTTTAAAGAGACGGGTAAGAGAGATAAATCTGTTTGTTTAATGGAGTGGATAAATAAGGACTATTTGTCCTTATCCTTGTAACCTTGGACTCTATTTGAGACCAAGGTTACAAAATATGAACCTTGATAATGAGCATAACAGGGCTCCAGTATATTGTTAGTAATTCAGGGTGTTTTCCTACTTCTCTGACATCATCACCAAAAACAGTCATAATGCTCGGGTCTTATTTTCTACAGTTGACAGGCTAACAAACCCTCCTGTGTCAGTGGCAGCTAAACTTCATTCAACCATGGCCTGCAATGACTTCGCCAAATTCTTCACAGACAAAATCCAAAAGATTAGACAAGCAATTGGTACATCAACAGCAGATTCAGGATATGTACTGTGTCCACTGAAAAACTGTTTAAACACCATCAAACAGCAAAGACCTGGAGGACATCTTAGGTCAACTGAACTCCTCCTCTTGCTGTTTAGATGTCCTGCCAACAAGTTTTTTCAAAAAGGTCTCAAAGACTTTGGAGTCAGACCTGAATAACTGCTATGATGCCTTCCAGTCAGGTTTTAGACAGAACCACAGCACTGAAACTGCTCTGACCAAAGTGTTTAATGACATATGTCTGAATACAGACAGTGGAAAAATGTCAGTCTTAGTTTTGCTGGATCTCAGTGTAGCATTTGATAGTTGTCCACAACATATTACTCAAACGACTGGAGAACTGGGCAGGTCTTTCAGGAACTGTACTAAACTGGTTCAAAACATACCTAGAAAACAGGAAATACTTTGTATCAATAGGTAACTTCACATCTGTGCAGACAAGTATCACATGTGGAGTTCCCCAAGGTTCCATCTTGGGACCCCTTCTGTTTAACATTTACATGCTCCCACTGGCACAGATTATAAAGAACAACAAAATAAACTATCATAGCTATGCAGATGACACACAAATATATATCACAATGCCACCAGGAGACCGAGGCCCTGTACAGGCTCTTGGTAAATGCATTGAGGAAATTAATGACTGGTTGTGCCACAATTTTCTCCAGCTAAATAAAAACAAAACTGAAGTAATAATCTTTGGTGCCAAAGAAAAACGATTACAGGTCACCAGAGAACTTCAATCTATACACCTAAAAACCACAAACCAGGTGAGAAATTTGGGTGTAGTGATGGATGCAGACCTAAACTTAGAAAAACATATTAAGACAATAACAAAATCAGCTTACTATCACCTCAAGAATATATCAAGGATAAAAGATCTGATGTGTCAACAGGACCTGGAAAAACTAGTCCATGCATTAATCTTTAGTAGACTTGATTACTGTAACAGCATCTTTACAGGTCTACCTAAAAAAATCAGTCAGACATCTACAGCTCATTCAGAACTCTGCTGCTCGAGTCCTCACTAAGACCAAAAAAGTGGACCACATCAGTCTAGCTCTGAGGTCTTTACACTGGCTGCCTGTCCGTCAGAGGATAGACTTTAAAGTTCTGATGCTGGTCTATAAAGCTCTGAATGGTTTAGGACCAAAATACATCAGTGACCTCCTGACCCAGTATGAACCTTCCCGATCCCTCAGGTCATCTGGATCCGTTTTTTTATCAGTTCCCAGAGTCAGAACCAGACACAGAAGCTGCATTCAGCTTTTATGCTCCATATATCTGGAACAAACTCCCAGAAAGCCTCAGATCAACTGAAATGCTCAGTTTATTTAAATCCAGGTTGAAGACTCACCTGTTCTCAGCTGCATTTGAATAAAGCACCAAATCCACACTTTTAAGCTTAAATTTCAAAACTTATATTTTAACTACTGATTTTATCTACTGTTCTGATTTTATCTACTGTTTTTTAAATCAATTTTAAATCATGCTTTTTATTGTTTTTGTTTTTTAATGTCTCTGTAAAGCACTTTGAATCACCTTGTTGTTGAATTGTGCTATATAAATAAACTAGCCTTGCCCTCTGCTGTTTAGACTGCTTACATTGAACTCTGGTTCTCTCTCTCTCTCCCTCTCTCTCTCTTCGCTGCGGTTTGTTTGTGCAGATGTGAACATGGTGCAGACCAAAACAACTAAGAAGTTGGCGACTGACTGCTTCCAAATGTGTGATGATGTGTGATGCTTTATTTATATTTGGTCAGATAACCACTTTTGTCAGCTCTTTCCTGTATTTACTTTTGTTGCGCCTTCCACAGATACATTAGGCTAATATAAGAGGACTGAAAGTCCATATTTGGCTTGTTCGCTGTGAGTTTTGTGAAGTAACCAAATGGGAACGTTTACAAACTCGTCCACTTACTCCAGACCAGAGGAAGCAAATTATCAGTGTGAGAACGCCCTTAGTTAGTCAGTCACCTGAAAAGAAAGCACTGGCTACACTTGTTGCACTAAACTCACTGGATCATCATCGTCATCTAATCGTCTCCTCGGGTCGTGTTTCTTAGTGAAATGCCTCAGGTTGTCGTAATTGTGGAAGTTAAAATAAGACACGAGATCCTGATGAATCAACAAATAAAAGACATAAATTAATATGACATACATAACATGTGGTGTATTTGATCTTTAACTTTTTATCATAAAAACACAAAAGACATGAACATTTAGCTTCTGTTACAAAATGTAAATATTTAAGACTTAATAAAAATTGTCATTATGTTTAAGAAGCATACCTGACAGAAGTGAATGCCACGAACACTGTTTCCAAGACGATCTAATGGTGGGGACCAACACATTATACCCATGACATTGGGGACCACCAGCAGTACAGCACCTGAAACGCCAGATTTAGCTGGCAAGCCCACCTAGACAAGGACAACCAACAAAACATCTGAAATCTCGATGCAAACATCTCATGATTAGTACTCTATGGTTTAAAAAAAACAAACAACTATTTTCCTCCAGTACAGGGACTCACATGGAAGGCAAACTGTCCAGAAAAGTCATACATGCCGCACGAATGCATGAGACTTAGGGTGTTGCGCACTGCCTCGGCACTCAGCACACGGTCGCCTGTGATTGGACAAATACCCCCATTTGCCAGCGTGGCAGCCATGACGCTTCCTGACTCGCAGGTTACCTCTATGGAGCACAGCTGGAGTTTAAGAAAAAAAAAAGATTAAAAACTCACAGAATTGGACTATATTGTTCTTACTGTATTATTCTGACATTACAGATTTTTTTTGCAACGTGGATACTTGTGAGGGAAATATTTTGCTCTATAGTAGTTTTAGTGTTTAATCATTCACTTTCTTGATCAGCTGGTCGCCAACTATGTCAGTTTCTTGATGCAGAAAAGATTGTGTGTAAAGACTGCTAAGAGATGAGTCCGTAAACTATAACAGAAAAAGATCAATTAAATCATGTAAATTTCAGGTGTTAATTCTGGTCGCCATGATTGACTTTTCATGGTGCACATTAAAATTTGATCTTATTATAACCAATCTACCAACATTTGTTGGTCAAAAACGCAATTTTCTGTAGTTTTGCCTCTGTGTACCACCACAGTGGATTTTAAACCAAACTTCAGCTTTAATTCAAGGCTTTTTACAAGAATCTTGCAATAACTCTTTAGTATATACAATTTTTTTTTTTATACATAGGCTCTGATTTTCAATAGCTTAAAAGCAATTGAAGAATTCACTGACAAGTTTCAGGGTCGGGTGAGGTATGTTTCCCTGTTATTTCAGGACAAATGAAAAGTTTGAGAAAAGTGTTGAATGGGTATTTCATGGCTTTTTACTGTTATTTTAAATATGAGAGCTGCAGACTTGTCAAGTGAGGGAGGCCATCATTTGGCTGAAAAAACAAAAAACCTATCACAGAGATGGCAAAAACTTTAGAAGTGGCCAAATAAAAAAATCTGACAGAAGGAAGGAAGAAAGAAGGAACTAGCTTAATCGTTTCTGACAATTACGGACCCTGAAATGTACTTCATAGGTTTTTTGTTCACTACAGACTTCTTGGCTTTAAATATATTATCTGCCCCTGCTGGTAATGCAACTTCTGCATGCATGCCCATTTCATGCTTCAAAGAGGCAAAGCATGACATTGACAACTAACCGAATTATAGAAAAGCAGCTTAACAATATCTAACCAGGAGAAAAACATTTTACAGGAGGTAGGAATATCATAATCAAGGTCTATAACCAAGAGACACTCAAGAACAGGAAGGCTAAACTTTGCCAAAAAACAAACAAACCCCAAAACACTCAAGCCTGCAAAATTCTGCAAAAGCGTAGAGGGCTATGCTCTGATTCAGCCAAATGCTGCAAAACAGCAGGACAACACTACATAGAGCAAATCAATAATGACCCCCAAAAATGCTACATAATCAAGCAAAACGTTTCTTAACGTAAAGAAATGGGATAATCTTCAGTAGCCAAGTCAATCATCTCAACGCTACAGAGCATGCTTTGATATAAATGTCTGTAGTACCTTAACAGTTAACGGAAAATTGTTGTAAAACCCCTTGAAGTAAAGCTGGAAGTATGTACTTCAATCACATATTGATTGTTTGATTTAAAATTCACTGTGATGTGATGAACAGAGGCAGTGAACTGTAGCAGAGTGTAGATTTGCCCAAGAAAAAGAAGTTTCATTGTCCAGCAAATTATCGACCTATAATAATCATGAGGTTTCTAATTACACTGCTTACTTAGCTAAACATTAATATTAAAGCTGAGGTTAGTGGGAGTGATACTTATTTAAATACTTGCAAAGTGTCATAAATTATTGGACAATTGGAAACTTGAACAAGGGGTAAAAAGATTCATTATGTGGACATCATGACTGGTGCTGCCATCCAGTTGTGTTTAATCTGGATCAAACTGTCGGACCAACTGACAGGGAGCCGCTCTGCTAGCATACACATGCTAAAATATTGATTCCAACAACTTTAAAGGACAATCTCACCTGAAAGTAAAAGTCAAGAGCTGCAATCATATCTGCATTTTCAGGAAAGCACTGCAAGGAATAAGATTAGAGTCAGCATATACTATTCAATTAAATTTAAAACCTCAATTCAATAACCCCCGAAGTACTTAATATTGTATGCAAAACACCAAAAATAATAAACGCACCTTTTTCTCTTTGAGGTAATACCCAATGGCAAAATTCCTGTCACCAGTCTCCCTCTCTGACTGGAAACTGCAGGCACACAGCAATATGAAAACCATCATTCAGGGCACAAAATGACAATAGTTTTTACATTTCTTGCAGCAGGCCACTCACGTTGCATTGCTGAAGCCCACATACTCTGTACCAGTCATGCTTTTCAAGAACTCCATCACCTGCAGTAACATCACTTTTAGAGACCATTGAGCAGGAAGAACAAATACCAAAAAGGGACTAGATATAAAAATTTCTAAAAATAAAACATTTACTTACATAGTCAAACCTCTCAGCCTTATTTGAATGAGGCTGTAAGAAGAGAAGAGGGAAAATAACTTTCTGTTGCCAGCTCAATAGAGTCAGTAAGTCCCTACAGATGGCAGTGTTTGAGTGCTTTGACACTGAAGCATACTTTTAATCTTGGGTGTGTGTCAATATCTGACGTGCACATGGTGTGTTTGAGCGTGTCAGCCCACGTGGCAATGTGCTCGCTGTGGCGTGAGGGCTGCTTATGGTTGTGCTTGAATTTCATGGACCAGCAGATGATCATTACCGTGTTGTAGAGGCACCAAAAGGGGATGGGGCTACATTCATATTTAATGGCCTTATCTCAAAAGGTTAAGGATGATAGCAGACATCACTGAGTTCAAGGAAAGACCTGAGGACTAAATCTCATGACCACTAAAAGAGTAGGCTTTATGTCTCTCAAGGGAATTCATCTCTGGTGTGAAAACTACTTTTTGACCAAAACATACAAATGTTTGATATGTTAAACTTTGATATGTAAACCTTTGCAATATTTATGCACTCACAAATGTGCACAAATATTGCATCTTCTATATACTTTGTACTTTTAGCCTTTAATTTCCTTTTCTGTGTCTAAAATAAATGCTTTTTAAGTATATAATCTCCTCAGTGTAAATATAAACTATATGCAAATACACTGAATAAACTATGTTGACACAAGTATTGCCCCCTCTAAACTCATGGAGCTGTGAGGCTGGCTAACACACCTTCAGTTCTGGGGGCCATAATTGGCCACAAGCATGCACACGCCCTGTTGTCAGCCCCAGACCGATTCCCCTCCCTTGCAGCTGCACTTGGGCCACATATAAGAGTCAGCTGCCAGACTTCAAAAACCAACACAAGCCAAGCCTCCACGACCAGATATGACTGTATGTTTTGGAGTAAAGGCAAAGATCACAGATAAGTCACTATGGGGGGATATAATCTCAGCCAATAGATAAGGATGTCATGGCTGTTGCTGACGTTATCCATCAGGAGGGAGTTTGTTCAGTAAACTAAGCAACTAAGTGTTGCTTTCTAGAACTTTGCATTGTAAATAACATTACAGCACCAATAGTTTGACCCTTAAGAAACCAGCAATCTGTGGCTTTCAGCTGTGTATTTCTTTAGCGCTTCATACCCATGAAAAAGCAATTTTCTAAACTAGCTCACAACATTTAGCTCACAATTGTCTTTATATTGAATATTCTACCGTGCAAAGTACCACTAAAGGGATTTGTTTGCTTAGGTCACACACAGATTGCAAACTGTGGCACAATCAGGTTTCATAATGACTGCAATTTTTATAAGATTGCAAACCATACAGGGCTTGTCCCTACTCATGCACTGGCTACAGGAATAAAAAGAGAGTTTGTACATTTTTTGAAAGAGAGTTATTTTTTTGGCAACTTCAAGCTCGTGTTGAGCCGGCAGCTAAAACCGAAATGAAACCTTAGATGATAGAAAACATATTTTGCAAAACCTATTTCGCTCCTGCTTTGTACAGACTTTTAAACAACTGATTACCCCTTTGAAATGTGAATCTCTGGAGAGGCTACAGAACACTATGCTGCACTGTACTAATTCAAGGGAAAACATTTAATAAGGACTGGGTTTAAAAATGGAAAGCCTATTTTTGGTCATGTCCAGCTGTCTCCTGAAAGACTCCTGGATTTCCCCAACAACCTCATTTAATGACCGACAACTACGTAAAGTTATTTTATGTGCATATTCTTAAACACAGACATGTGCATTCAGTAAGCATCTATTATCACATCAATGTATTCAGGGCTTAGATTTCACCTTAATTAAAGAACTGATGACAATAGCTCCAGCATTCACCATGGGGTTGTGTGGTTTATCTGCACAAGAGATGAGAGCAAGTTATCACTGATTTGCCCCTAACCACAAGAATAATAAACTGAGACTGCTGAGACTGGAGAATAAATTTCATCTTGGGGGCTTAGGATGCAGCAACAGCTAATGAACTGAAGACATGCAGTAAAATCCAATTTGCTTTAGAGATGAGCAGGTACTTTAATTGTAACCCAGCTGGCAGGAAAATTTCATACAACATTTGTAAATGTTATACCTACAAGCTCTAATGATGTTTCTGATTGGATGTTCAAGGAATATTTCTAGGATAGAAGTTTAATGCATTTCTGACTGCAATATACATAATAAATATAATGCTTTGAAAATGTTCATTTATAATATTACATGGAAACATTAAAAATGCAAATATTCTCTGCATTCAGAGAATATTTCCAGGATGTTTTTGGCATTCCTTTAATGTGATGGAAAAAAAAGATAATAAGCAAAATAAAAACAAAATAATACACAGCCTGTGTGGGTTGTCTCTGGGTACTCTGTTGGGACATTAGGTTAACTGTGGTTCTTAACTGGAAATAGGTGGGAATAACCATCAAACCCTCTAACTGCAGCTAAATACACAGATAACTGTTTGTTTTCAGTTCTGAAATTGCGTAGTAATGTTGTTCATCCACCACATAATGTCCTCACAGAGACCACGCACGTGCTGATCGCTGGGTCGGACAGAACAATATGTGCAGTAGTGTCTGGACATTTGAAAAATGGAGGGACAGATGTTTTTGTAAACTCTGACTCATATGTTATTACCGCAGGGAGCATAAATGGGGTTCTTTACGCAAATTACTTGCCTTCCTCATTTAGTGACAGTTTGTTGAACTTGAGACCACTTGGCTCTTTGCCCACAAACTGATGAACGTGCTCACTGCCAAACTCGTGTAAAGCGATGGCGTATTCCAGAGGCTTCACACATGACTGCAGACAGAAGGGAACCTTGGTGTCACCCACAGAGTGTCTGCATGACATGAGGATGTAATGGAGAAAAAATAAAATAAAATAAAAAATAAAATAAAAATGGAGGCGTGTTAGTGAGGCAGTACACACGGTGGAGGTTTAGAGAATGGAAAGACGTAGAACAAGTGGAACTGATACTGCACCTCTGTCCGTCGATTGTGCACAGAGATACACCCCACAGGTCAGGGCTGAACTTAGCCAGCTGTGGAATGTAGTCAGCCACCTGCATAAAGACAAGAAACATGTGAGTGAGCTAAAAAATGATGACGCACACGCTAAAATCAATACGCGTGTTGGTCTGGCGCTTACCTGTCCTCCCTCCTGTCGATGCGCACAGTCGTACATCGTATCAATTTGGTGGACAAACTTTTCAAAGTCTGGGATGATAAATTTTTTTCTGAAAGCCTTAGTCAGTAGCATGATGTTGTTGCCCACATACCTACGAAAGGACACAATTACAATAAGGTCAAGAAACCCTTAAAAAGCATGCTTTAATTAGTAAATTTTTATATTCCTAACTGTCACTGAAGCTACTTTGTAGCAAAAACACTCTCCATAAAACCACCCTTCAATAGGAGGAGCCAAATAAAAGCCGTTCAGTGAGTAAATCCAGGTACTGATCAGTGTTTTCATGGCAGACATTATGACCCTTTACAGTTTAAAAGACATTATATATATTAATGCAAAGATGGTTCTGTGCCAGGGAGCCATGTCAATGTGACAGAAATGCAGCATGTACAATTCCCACAACTGAACCAGACAAATGGATTTAATAAATTTTATTATTCACACCTGTGTGATAAAACAGGACTTTTATAAATGTAATAAAGTGTAATGGAGACTGAGATGTTTTCATAAACAAATAAAATCCCTTTGCCTCTGCTGTGTTAAGTTACAGCAGAAATTGTGGGAAATATTGGCTTACTTGGATAATTAATATCAGACGTATTCTTTGTGATGTGAGATAGGCAAGCAACTACACCTCAGCTTCACACATAAGACAACAGAAAACGCTGAACAGCAAACACCAATCACAAACAATTAACAATTACAGTGCCTCTTGGGTACTTCGCTAAGCCAAGTCGAGACAGAGCTACGTGATTAAAGTACTAAGTTAAATTTAATGAAATTTGGTGGAGAGGTGGAGCTTTGTGAGGTTTTTGATGACTGCGGTCTTGGTCTAGGATATTGTCTCAGAGTGACTCCCAGGACGATTAATCAAACAAAGAGCTGTACAGCTAGCAGGTCCTCTAATGGAGCCTTATAATACTGTGCAAAGGTATTGAGCTTTCACTCATGTCTTGGCATTTTGCTTAAAAAAAAAAAAGAAAGGAAAAAAAGGGAAAACTATGTGCAGGATTTTACTGAAACTCAAACAAATCAAGGTACAGCATGTAAGGCAAAAAACAGTTTCTGCAATTCTAAATAAGCTTGAAAGCCAATATTTGAGATCAGCACCTTGCGTGTATTAAGCAGTAGTTGGAGTGCAGGAAGCTGGTGAGGAACTTTGTGGAGAGGTCTGGAAGAAATCCCCTCCTTTTCAATGTCAGCAAGGCAAATTGTAGACTGTACTATTTTTCATTCTTAACCTGTTACTGTAAGACAACAACTTCCCTTGTAAGGATCAATAAAGTAGCTATCGGTCTATTCTTTAACATAGCCTGAACTCTCTGAGGCAAGCTTTTGCTTTAACTTCTTTAAGTAGTCTTCAGAAATAGTTGTCCAGTCTTCTTGAAGGACATTCAAAGCTCTTATTTGAATTTTGGCAGCCTTTTGTTCTGTTCTGTCAAGACGATCCAACACTGCTTCACTGACGTTGAGGTCTGTTCAACATTTGTCTGGCCAACCTGTGACTAATAGCGTTTTATTGTGTTTTATATCCAGGTATGCTTTTACTGCACTGACGGTGTATGTTGTTATGAAGCTGAGCACACTATGCACTGTACATGCTTACATTTTCTACAAAAAGTCTTTGGGAATCACCTTGTTGGTGCAAAGACACTATCTTAGGCCAATCAAACTGTTATCATTAGCATTTTTCAAGGATTAATCTAAAGAAATACGAAGAAACGATTAGCTTTTGCTGCTAGTAACAGTAAAATCTTTATTTATTATGGGTTGTTATGTGTAGATTCAGCACTAGTTCATTACTTGAGCCTTGCATGATTCATAAGTCAAATGGCAAAGAAACAATTCCTCTGAAAAAGGTTAACGATTGGACTGACTCAAGACTTTTGCACAGTACTGTATAAACTGAATGGCTTATACATCAGAATGGCTGATTGCACCTTTGTGATAAGCTAAAAGTTATATTAAGTAGTTTACTCTGAGTTACATGTAGCTCTAATTGTATTACTACATAACCGTTTTTGAGAATTACTCAAAACACGCCTCTGTAATATGAGCGTCCAAGCTTAGACCCTTAAAAACCTGAACAATGAAATAAAACATTTATTGAACATTAAATAACATTAATTTGCATATATTTGAATTCATCAAATGAGTATAATATTTGTTACGTTTTGCTTTTTTTTGCAATTTTGTTTTATTGCAGAAAAGGAAAACTCATTGATGATGTAAAAGTCTCAAAAACTCAAAATATGATACACTTTGCTTTACAAGATTAATCTTTGGCTTTTTTCAAAGAAGAGGAGTCCAGACATTTTCTTTAGCTTCTTTGATTCAAGTGGAAAATTCTGAAGTTATTGAGAAAGGTGGTGCCTGAAAAATTGTTTATATAACTAAAACATCAATCAATAATTGAAATCTTCAACACGCAGGCTTCAAAGTAACCTGTTTCAGGCCAACTGACATTTAGCTAAAAGAGTAAACAAACCTGCCCATACCAACTCATCCAGTAGTTATTATAGACTTCCATTGCTGTGTGTGTTAACTGCTCAGCAATGCAGTATGCTCTCAAGGAAAGGTATGCACATTCTGTCACAGCTCTGAACTAAAATATCTGGGCCCAGAGGCCTCACTAATCCAAGATGCTAACGTGAGGTTTGGGACACCAGGAAAAGAGAGTGGAGAGAGCTTCCATTATTCATACGGGTCATCTCTTTAAAAAAATAAAAGCTAGCTCTCTCTGTTTCTAGTAGCATATTTATAGTATGCTCTTGAGTGTTCTTCAGGAACAGATGACCTCACAAATTTTAGAAAACAAGCACAGAAAATCGGAAATGACCAATTAATTTTAACAGAGATAGTCAGACTATTTGACCCTGTGCTGTTCCTTCTTCCAAAGGAAGAGAGCGAGTGAATTACACAAGTCTGCTATGAAATGATATGTCTGGTCAGCAGCCTGCATAGCACTTATGGATCTGTTGGGCCTGCTAATGTAATTGCCTCAGTCTGGAGCCAAACCAGAATGATGCCCTTTCATTAACAGCCCCAGAGACCCCCTGTCTTCCAGCACACTCCACTGCTTTGGCTGGCATGCATGCATGTGAATTTTGTTAGCTGCAGCTGTCGGCCATAAAACGCCCGTCTCTGTCAAGCCCTTGGACTCAAATAGCACTGATCACAAATTACTAACAAACACTCATGTGAAAACTCAACCAACCTTCATCATTTCCTCCCATTTACTCAATCTTTATTTGAAAGATTATAATTAAATATATTTCACTCAAGGTCTTCTGACTAGTTTTCAAGTATTGAGCAACTGTGTCCCCAAACGAAATCAGTTTGGCGATCGTTGCGCAAGAGTTGGCAGCTCATCTTGTAATCAGAAGGTTTGCAGTTCGAGCCCCAGCTTGGACAGTCTCGGTCGTTGTGTCCTTGGGCAAGACACTTCACCTACCGCCTACTGGTGACGGCCAGAGGGGCCGATGGCAGCCTCGCTTCGGTCAGTCTGCCCCAGGGCAGCTGTGGCTACAACTGTAGCTTGCCACCAGTGAGTGAATGAATAGTGGAATTGTAAAGTGCTTCAAGGGTCTCAAAAAGCACTATATAAATGCAAACCATTATTATTACATCACCATACACAATGTTTTTCACCTTCTGAAAAGTTTCTTATCCATCATGACTATCCCAGTGGAGTCACGGGTGGATTTTCGCATCTGATGGACACAATTGCGTAGCCGAGGGTCAGATGTTAACAAGCCTGTTTTTCTTAAAGCCTGCAGAGAAGGGAAATAAGAAGCACAAGGGAGAAAAGAAGGGAGTGACCTACTGACATACTCTTTCACACACTGAAAAAGCTTTTTATGTAAGAATATTAAACATGTGTCAAGGACATGTACAATGAAAGAGCAGCAAAGCTTCAGGCGTTGCCACAAGGGAGAGAGGCGGAAATACAGGCATAGACCAGATCACTGGAATCCCTCTCGCAAGTCACAGTGACAGCCACTGTATGTACCATGTGGGTCTATTTTGGGGACACCATGTGTACAACCCTCCTGACCAGTGAGACACCTTTTGACTGGTAAGTGATTCTGTAAGCAAGCACGTGGCTCCAAACATGCTCTTGCAGGAAGTGCTGAAATTAGACTGTTGTAGTGTTCCTGAGTCTATTTTAGAGTCGAGCCCTTCAGTTGACTGTTTGAGGGTTGGGTTTGTGAGCACAACAGACAGAACTCATTTAAACTGAAACGCAGCAAACCCTAAACACTTTTTGATTTTTGATATAAAGAGTTTTTATAAATATATGTTAGCGAAAGGCAACAGCTTTTAAATGAAGCAGATTGTTTTTTTTAACAGCAACATGACGTTCAGTTGTACATTTAACAGCTTGTTGAAAATTAAAAAAAAGAAGAAGAAGAAAAAATTGGGTCAGTGGAAAACACACTTATAATTTTTACAAGCTGTTCATCATCACACACAATTATCTCCTTTTCATTCACAAATGATGGCCCAGTGTATCCTTTGCTAAAGAAGGAAGTAAAGGAAGAACCAAAGTAGCTTTTTTAGTATTTAGAAATTTCAAACATCTCTAATTATGGCTGCCATGCATATACTTCTGGGTCACTTTACTCACTTAGAAACCTTTCTAAGCAAATGTAACTATTTGACTACACTCAAAGTCCTGACTCTGCCTTTTTTAGATCACCTGCTTTAGGTTTCCAGTGTTTTATGACACCCTGAGGGTCAATGTGTTCTGCAGTTGTTATTTCCATTGCAGGGACACCGAGTACCACTTTCCCGTTCCATCTCCGCTCCAGTAACCTCTACAAACACACCAAGTCATTTGTGCTGTCACCTGTGTTGACACACGTCTCTCCTTCTTAATGTGCGTTCCGTTTTAAAAAGACTGAGTCGTCATAGACACCACAGTCACCAGCTGTCTGTATAACATGTCCTATCACAGGGGAAAATAGAAAAAGAGTTTATGTTCTATGTTCTAAGTCTATGTTCTACTTCTCAGTAACCTAAGCTCTTGTGAGACTTTTAAGATATGAAAAGGTTCATATCTGTTCATAGAAGCATGACTTTTTTGAATGTGTGAGCTCAGTGGGACCTCATGTATCTGACAGGAACCTCATAATGCTCCTAAGATTAAGTAAGGAAATAGTAGATGCTGGTTCCTAAATTAAATTCCTTTAATCTACTAATATTATTAAATCTACCAGTACAACATCTCAACTGTAAAGTCCTGTTGTAATTAAAGGCAAAATAATAATTAAAAATTAATGTTAACAATTAATATTGCTCTCTGATTCTAATTACTTTGGTCCTTAGTGCCACAGCTACTATATATAGTCCTATTGCATAAGAAAGTCCCTAGACACTTTTAAAACCGGACTCCTCAGTCAGGTGGAGATGCTCTGGATTCCTGCCACTGCCAAGGGTGATTTGATTAAAGTCAACGGTGTAGTCGAGTGTGTTTGTGTATGTTCACATGGCCCATGAAAAGCCAAAACAGTGCTCAGTGTGACAGAGGAAGTGTAAATGTGCTGCTGACGTACAGAGATGAACTGGGAGAGAGGGATCGTCTCTTTGCCATCAGTGATGGTGTAGAAAAGCAGGTCCTCCATGCTGGACATCAACCTGTTTCTATAAAAACAAAAAACACACACGCAATAGGTTTTGATGTTTAAATATGGACAAGCTTCAATGTCAGAACTTGAGCAATGAGTCAAAGTTTATGTCAACATAAAGCTAGTGTAAATACTGGCATTTTTCCAGTGATCTACTTTGATCCTAACATAAACTTTGTTTTAGAGAAGGCTTAACTACATGTATATTTTTTTAAAAAAATCGACATAAAATATACAGTGTAGATTTTGGAGTGTTGCATACAATTAATATGCAGACAGCTATTTTAAAATATAATTGAACTTATCAATTTTAATGAAATAAGAAGGGCAAAACAATTAACCTGCTTGTCATGAAGTGTTATAGAGTTAGCAAGGGTGATTGGATCAGTTTCCAAAGACCCCAAAGTAACAGCACCATAGTCATTTTAAGATTGATAATGGTGTCACTCTCCTTTTTACAGCAATTTTCGCATCTTTCCTGCTGTAATTATATACATAATAATGATCACTTGAGATTTACAGAATATGCACTTTTATATAGTGTTAATCACTGCACTTTTAATGTGTCTGTGTTTAGGTAATTAGCAGAATAAAGAAGGAAATTAACTGCTTTAAGTCTGGCAAGTAATTTGGTGCCAATTAAATAAAAAATGCTGTTATATCAAATAATATGAATTCACTGCCTCAATTATGCCATATTTCTCAATTGAGTAACTTTTATCACTAGCAAATACTTACCAAATCTACAAATTACTTTTTTGTATACACAGAGACACAGAGATTCTTGTTTTGTTTGACCAGCAGCCCAAATTAGAGATATTTAGTTACTCGCTATACATTCCTTACTTAAATCACTGAAGGTAAGTGAAAAGCATCAAGTCAACATATTTAAAAATTTGAAACAGTGAAAATGTGAACAGCATAAAGAGGGAAAAGGGGACCAGGCAGTACTCCTTTGCCAATAAAGGAGTGATGGCCTGCTAATTAAACACAATATGTGTTATAGTAGCCTAGCTTTATATGTATTTTTTTTTACATTTTTTTTTTTTAAATGTATTGGGTTTGCTCATTTCAGTTTAGCTTTTATTGTTTAAAATGTATAATTTTGACACGGGTCATGTCAAATAGGAACCCCAGTCTCGGTTAGCCTGCATTAAAGCCTCCTTATGTAACCACACCGACAAAAGTTTCAAAATAGCCTTTAGTGTAGTTTTGTGGGAAGCAGCTGTTATATTGTTTCTTGACCTGGCACACTGCCGTATTGTTAGTATTACAACTGTTTTGTCAAAGTTTGCTTTCATTGGTGAATCTTCCCAGCTTTACATAAAAGGTAAGACCATTTACCACAAAATAAGAAACTTTTCTGACAAATTTTACTTACTTAGTTAGTGTGGCCACCTGTTACTACAAGCTTGAATAATGAGGGGAACTTAAGCAGCTAATGCTAGTAGAATTATTACTCTTATTGTGAGAGTACTGTAGTAAAAATAAAAGTACTGAATGATTTTTTTGGCTAATTAATGATGACAGTCTTCTGTGACCTACTTGGTGTGTCCTTGGTCCACATCAGGGCCCTGCTGGTGATAATAGGCTCTGTGGGTGTGGGGTGATGCTGCTGCCCAGCAGGGGAGAAGAACAGGTTGCTGAGTCCTGGACAAAACCATGCTGTCAGCTCCAACTCTAGCAGAGATCCCTGCATTTTTAAATAGCTGCAGGATTCCCGGGTTAGCTGTCCTCAGACTTTTCAGGCAATGCATTGTGATAAGTAGGGCTCAGCGTTTAATAATTCAAAGTAGTTTTTTTCTTTCCTCCAGTAGCTGATCTTGAGAGATATCTGTGACCTGCGCTCCCTGGTCCTCGGAGCTTTAATAGCAGCAGCTGTCTTACAAACGGGATCAAGTAGAGGCTGTTGCTCCGGGGCGGGGCTGTGACACCGACAGCATGGTGGGGTCAACAACCAGCACCTACCGACATGAAACTGATGTAATTTCGGCCAAAGTTAAATCACTTTCATTTAAACAAAAGAAAAAAAGAGAAAAAGTTATATTCTCTATACCTTTCAGGGATTTATATTTTCCCCCTCCAGTGACCATCCAAAAATATTTATCAATTGAGATTAAATGGAGTTAAAACCTGGAATGAGCTCATAAACAAGCTTTGCTTTCATTTTTTAGGCATATATATATATATATATATATATATATATATATATATACATATATATATATATATATATATATATATATATATATATATATATATATATATATATATAACTTAAAGAAAACAATCTAAAATGGTTTGTTTCTTACTGCATGAATAACACATCCAATATCCAATGCCCAATATTGAATTCATATTTGATTGTTTATGCAAAATCTTACATATATTTCTCCTATTAAACTGTTATTTTTGTTTTTATTATTACTAATAATAATGTTGGTGATGATAGTGTTTAACAACAACAACAATAATAATAATAACAGCGTTTTCCACATTTTATATGAAGAATATAGGCAATGTTTCATTATAAATGCGTCAGTAGGACAACTGGTTCTTCTATTAGTCATGACATGAAAATACTGACTGATGTAAATGACCAACTGTGTTGTGTTTGTCTGTTGCATACTTCCTGTAAGGTTGCAGTCAGGTTGTCGCTACGGTATTTTCTAGTGTTGTGACATAGTGACACCACCTGGTGAGTTTCCCACGCTCATCGACTGAAATCTTACGGTCCTGTCCGCTAGGTGGCGTACTCACTCCAGGACCTTCTACTCAGGTCAGTTTCCCCTCTCTAACTCTGTAGTTTTACTGAGTACACATCACAGTCAGATCTTTCCTCTCCAGAGGGTTTTCTCAGCATGTTTCCTGGTGCTTCAAAGACACTTTAAAAAGATCCCTTCTTATTTTTTGAGTTTTGGACTTGGCTTCCTGTCTTTGATCTCAGCTGCTATGTGAGATGTTCACTGAAGAGTATCACCAAAACTTTTACTCCTTAGTAAAACTATTTCTCATCGTAGGGGAGGATTCTTCTGAATTGCAGACATCACATCAAAATATGTATATTTTCTATTTTTATCTATTCATATTTATCTATTTATTATTAAGGCAATCAAATCATTGAAATACAGTCTTTCTCACGCTTTCAAACTGTGCAGTAACACTTTAATTGTAGACTAAAGGGACAAGATATTATCTTTATTACCAAATAAACAAGGCCTTGCTAGGAATGGCCTTCTCCTTCGCATTTCCAGCCATATCAGTTCTCCAAAGAAGTATATGCTAACCCATGGTCCCTCTGTGCTACCTCTGCCGGTTGTAGCTTCTCTGTTTTCAGCAGAAAATGTTTTCCATTCCTGGGCCAATGAATGCCACCTTTGTCCCTTCATCCTCCGTGTTGTGTGAGAAAACCCCCCTCACTGCACTCACCAAGCCTGCACAAACTTAACCTCTTTCCCCCTCCACCTCACACAGGAAAAGAAACATACCGGCTCTGGAGCTTTGATTCCATCTTAGTAATCTGGAGGTCTGGCTAAAGCCTTGGAATAGAGGCCACTTTGGACAGACGTTTTTAAGTACCTTAGGGAGGAAAAAAGGTGAAATGTGATTGGAGCAATTGTTAGGATACTCTGGATCAAAACAACAAATATAGAATAAAGGCTGCTATATAAGAACATAGAAAAAGCTGGAGAAAGATGTTGGTTATAGCTGCTTCGTCAAAGTGAATTGTGTAGAGGTAGTTCATACAAAAAAGTGTGGTAATTAACAGGGTAGGAGATATCTATTAGTTCAAGGCTAATTTAAAGCCCTGGGAAACATTACTTATCCTCATTATCAGCCTGTCCTCACCACATTACCAATTACACTGCCATTTTCACTGGATTGGGGCATGCTTATTTTCCTGAATCACTCAAAACCTTCCAAGCCCTGAAACACATTTTACTCATGCTACCACACACCACTCTTGTTCAGATATTACCCCAGAAACAAAGGACGTAAAACGCCTTAATTTAATCCATTTCCAGTTTCTGTTAAACTCAAAGCCTCCTACACTGCCTGCATGGCAATAATATGATATTAGGAAGAGGTATTAAATAGGTATAGCACATTGTGAAATAAAGCTCCTCATTAGAAACTATTGAAACCTTGTAGAGATTTAATGCATCGTTTAATGCATCTCTCAAATGAAAGGATGAGGGTCATTATCCCTGTGCCACCCAGGAATTCCATCTCTTCTCTAAATTGAGTCTTACCCACATAGCGACACACACACAAACACACACACACACACACACACACATAGAGGGCATAAAACTGAATTATAATACATTCATTTCTTGGAGACTTATCCTAACCATCCAATCCAGTATCATCATGTCTTGTTATATCTGTTGCTCGTCTGTCTGTCATAATATTGCCCCCAAAGTGGCAGCAGTAACACCCCGGGATGTTGTAGTGAGCAGTTGTTTCTTAATGTTGCATATTTTAATATGGTTTCACTATATTTAAAAATAAGAGATAATCAGTTGAAACAGTTTTTTTTCCATCCATCCATCTTCATCCGCTTTATCCGGGGCCGGGTCGCGGGGGCAGCAGCCTAAGCAAAGAGGCCCAGACCTCCCTCTCCCCAGCCACCTCCTCCAGCTCATCCGGGGGAACACCAAGGCGTTCCCAGGCCAGCCGAGAGATATAATCTCTCCAGCGTGTCCTGGGTCTGCCCCGGGGCCTCCTCCCGGTGGGACATGCCTGGAACACCTCACCCAGGAGGCGCCCAGGGGGCATCCTTGTCAGATGCCCAAACCACCTCAGCTGGCTCCTTTCGATGTGGAGGAGCAGCGGCTCTACTCTGAGCCCCTCCCGGATAGCCGAACTTCTCACCCTATCTCTAAGGGAGATGCCAGCCACCCTTCGGAGGAAGCTCATTTCCGCCGCTTGTATCCGCGATCTCGTCCTTTCGGTCACTACCCACAGCTCGTGGCCATAGGTGAGGGTAGGGACGTAGATCGACCGGTAAATTGAGAGCTTCGCTTTTACACTCAGCTCCCTCTTCACCACGACGGACCGGTGCAGCGTCTGCATTACTGCAGCCGCAGCCCCAATCCGTCTGTCGATCTCCGGCTCCCTTCTCCCATCACTCGCGAACAAGACCCCGAGATACTTGAACTCCTCCACTTGGGGCAGGACCTCATCCCCGACCCGGAGTGGGCACTCCACCCTTTTCCGGCTGAGAACCATGGCCTCAGATTTGGAGGTGCTGATCCTCATTCCCGCTGCTTCACACTCGGCTGCGAACCGCTCCAGTGCGAGCTGGAGGCCCTCACCCGATGAAGCCAACAGAACCACATCATCCGCAAAGATCAGAGATGAGATCCTGAGGCCACCAAAGCGAAAGCCCTCCGCCACTTGGCTGCGCCTAGAAATCCTGTCCATAAAAATTATGAACAGAACCGGTGACAAAGGGCAGCCCTGGCGGAGCCCATCACCCACCGGGAACGAGTTCGACTTATTGCCGGCAATGCGAACCAAGCTCTTGCAACGGTTGTATAGGGATCGAATGGCCCGTAGCAATGGGCCAGACACCCCATACTCCCGCAACACCTCCCACAGGACACCCCGAGGGACACGGTCGAATGCCTTCTCCAAGTCCACAAAACACATGTAGACTGGTTGGGCAAACTCCCATGCACCCTCAAGTATCCTCGAGAGGATGAAGAGCTGGTCCAGTGTTCCGCGACCAGGACGAAAACCGCATTGTTCCTCCTGCATCAGAGGTTCGACTAGCGGACGAACTCTCCTTTCCAGCACCCTGGCATAGACTTTCCCGGGGAGGCTGAGGAGTGTGATCCCCCTGTAGTTGGAACACACCCTCCGGTCCCCCTTCTTAAAGATGGGGCCCACCACCCCGGTCTGCCAATCCACGGGTACTGCCCCTGATCTCCACGCAACATTGCAGAGGCGTGTCAGCCAGGACAGCCCTACAACGTCCAGAGCCTTCAGGAACTCGGGGCGGACCTCATCAACACCAGGGGCTCTGCCACCAAGGAGTTGTTTAACTGCCTCAGTGACCTCGCCCCCAGAAATTGGCGGGTCATTCCCCTCATCCCCAGACTCTGCTTCCTCCTCGGAAGACGCGTCAGTGGGATTAAGGAGGTCCTCGAAGTATTCCTTCCACCGCCTGACAATTTTCTCAGTCGACGTCAGCAGCGCTCCGCCAGCACTATACACAGTGCAGGTAGAGCACCGCTTTCCCCTCCTGAGACGCCTGACGGTTTGCCAGAACCTCTTCGAGGCAGTCCGAAAGTCTTTTTCCATGGCCTCTCCGAACTCCTCCCACACCCGAGTTTTTGCTTCAGCCACTGCCCGAGCCGCATTCCGCTTGGCCTGTCGATACCTGTCGGCTGCCTCCGGAGTCCCACAGGCTAACCAAGCCCGATAGGACTCCTTCTTCAGCCTGGTGGCTCCCTTCACCTCTGGTGTCCACCATTTGGTTCGGGGATTACCACCACGGCAGGCACCAACCACCTTGCGGCCGCAGCTCAATGCAGCAGCTTCGGCAATGGAGGCGCTGAACATGGTCCATTCGGACTCGATGTCCCCCGCCTCCCTCGGAATGCTGTTGAAGCTCTGCCGGAGGTGTGAGTTGAAGATCTCGCGGACTGGGGCCTCTGCTAGTCGTTCCCAGCACACCCTCACTACGCGTTTAGGTGCACCAGGTCTGTCCAGCGTCCTCCCCCGCCACCTGATCCAACTCACCACCAGGTGGTGATCAGTTGACAGCTCAGCTCCTCTCTTTACCCGAGTGTCCAGAACATATGGTCGCAGGTCTGGTGATACGATTACAAAATCGATCATCGACCTACGGCCTAGAGTGTCCTGGTGCCACGTGCACTTATGGACACTCTTATGTTCGAACAAGGTGTTCGTTATGGCCAAACTGTGATTAGCACAGAAGTCCAATAACAAAGCACCGCTCGGGTTCAGATCAGGGAGGCCATTCCTCCCAATCACGCCCCTCCAGGTCTCGCTGTCGTTACCCACGTGAGCATTGAAGTCTCCCAGCAGGACAACAGAGTCTCCAGGTGGAGCACCTTCCAGCACCCCCCCCAGGGACTCTAAGAAGGCTGGGTACTCCGAACTGCCACTCGGCGCATAAGCGCAGATGACAGTCAGGACCCGTTCCCCGACCCTAAGGCGCAGGGAACAAACCCTCTCGTCCACCGGGAAAAACCCCAACGTACCGGCAGCAAGCCGAGGGGATATTAGAATACCCACCCCAGCCCGCCGCCTCTCACCAGGGGCAACTCCAGACTGAGACAGAGTCCAGCCCCTCTCCAGGAGACTGGTTCCAGAGCCCAAGCCGTGCGTAGAGGTGAGCCCGACTATATCTAGCCGGTACCTCTCAACCTCACGCACTAACTCAGGCTCCTTCCCCACCAGAGAGGTGACATTCCATGTCCCTATTGCCAGTCTTGGCAGCCGGGGGTCAGTCCGCCAGGGCCTCCGCTCCTGGCCGCCACCCGGCACACAATGCACCCGACCCCTATGGCGCCTCCTGCGGGTGGTGGGCCTGCGGGAGGATGGGCCCATGTCGCCTCTTCGGGCTGTGCCCGGCCGGGCCCCATGGACTAAGGCCCGGCCACCAGACGCTCGCCCTCGGGCACCCTCCCCGGGCCTGGCTCCAGGGCGGGGCCCCGGTAACCCTATCCCGGGCAGGGTAAACTGTTCCCTCGGTGTTTTTTTCATTGGGGTCTTCTGAATCGCTCTTTGTCTGGTCCCTCACCCAGGACCAATTTGCCATGGGAGACCCTACCAGGGGGCAAAAGCCCCCAGACAACATAGCCCCTGGGATCCCTGGGACACACAAACCCCTCCACCACGATAAGGTTGCGATTCACGGAGGAGGTTTTTCTTTCATTGTAATATTCTTTCTCTCTGTGGTGACCAAAATCAATCGCAGTCTTTCGTCTGGTCAAAAAATTACCAGCTTATGTTTAACTGAGGCTTGATCAGATTTATCTGGTGGCTATAATCAAAACTGACTATCCTTTTAATTTGAAATTCTTTTTTTGTGTTTCTCTGGGGTCTGTGTCCTTATCAAGCTACGCTGTTGGAATAGTAATGCAAAGTGAGGATTTTATTTAATTCAGCCTCTTGTTAGCTTATTGGCCGCATCACATTAAGAAGAGATTACTAAAAGTCCAGTATGGGTAGGATGTTTGATTACAGCATTATTCAATCAGACTTGAAGAAATCAGAGCCTGTCTTTTAAATCTGTAACTATAACTGTTCACCTTGAGCTCTAACCTTTAATAATAATAAGCATACTTTTTGACAAAGCTTATTATGACACTGTACCCTCCCTGATGTACTGACCGTTTCTTCTTCACTTACATATTTTCTCTCACTGTTATTATTAAACTCTGGCTCTTTTCCACAGTCTACATTTGTCCTGTCTTCCTCTCCTCACCCTCAAGTTGTGGCTGATGGCTGCCTCTACCAAAGCCTCGTTCTGCTGGAGCTTTCTTCCTGGAGAAACAGAGTTTTCCTTCCTACAGTCACAAAGTGCTTGCTCACAGGGGTTGTCTGTTTGTTGGGGTTTTCCCTGTATTATCATAGGGCCTTTACAAAGTGCTTTGAGGTGACTGTCGTTGTGAAGTGGCCCTATATAAATTAAATTGAATTGAATTACTATAGCAACATACAGAAGTTCATATGTCCATATGTTCATTTGTCACTAGTTCATTGTACAAATGAATCACTTTAATGGATGTCTATACTGATATGAAATAAAATTATTAGTAGCTTACTAGCTTTGAATATAGTAAAAAGTAAACAAGAGATTCAACCAAAGTCCAGCAGCCGATCTGGCATAGTAAGCCAGCAAGTGGTAAAAACAGCCAAGTTTGTTCATGTTCAATTCTTAATAACTTTATTCATTTATTTAGATTAGGAGTACACAGCTGGAGGGACTTGATATAAGCCATGTAGGTCTGTCCTTCTATGCTAACCACCACTAATGAGGTTCAACAAAATTAAGACCGCAATTTTCAGTCATCTAGTTTTTTGTCAATATCAATGGGAACCATTAACGACAGGTAAAAAAGTTGCAGGTTTGATACCACTGGCCTAGATGTTAGACTCCAGTGATTTGTGAGGACGTATTGCTGTTTCTATAGACATTTTTACAGATTTCATGAATCGCAGAATTTCCTCATTCCTCTCTAAAATTTCTGACTGAATTTCTTATTCTCTCTACTAACTGATGACAAAGGTTGAAACTTTGGTTCAGTGTGCACAGACTAAAACCCTGTCTGTAAGTCTCAGATGAAGTAAAAACAAGATAAAGATTATTGTGGTAACTTTAACTCACATGTAAACCTAAATGCTATACATTAAGGTCTTTATGAAGTGCACTGGTAAATTATAATGCACACTGGGCATGTGAACACCTCAGTATTCAAGAGTTGGTGCATAAGCACACAACTGGTCAGCTACAAAGAACTTGAACTATTAAAAACTGAGTCAAGTCTGAGGCTGATAGGTTGGATCTTAATTGACCCAAAGTGGCCAGTGCACAGCAAATCTTTGTTAGTAGAAACATGACCCTTTCTATGGCACCGGCCTCAGGTAAAGCTACACATTCCACCCCAACAAGACAAAATCAGGTATGTAATGAGCGTTATAGCCCTGTAGGACAACTGAATTTTTGCTGCATATGTTTTTCCTCCTCATTGAAATTTGGCATCCTTTAGTCTCAACAATGGCAGAAACATTAAAGTGGAGTTTCTTGCAGCCGCTACTATCTTATGTGTTCTTCACAACTAAATGAGGGACAAGATATGTTGTGAATAGGGCCTGTTCATACTCTCTTCTGCCCCAGGTGGGTGCTAATTATCACCACTTTGCCTGTACACAGGGCTACATCCACCCCCTCTCTTACGGTCACTGTGCCGAAACCTAGACACCCTCTAGACCCCAGGAGCCTCAGTGCACCCCTACAGTACTGAAAGATCAGCCCCCCATCACCACCACCTTCCGCCTTCCTTACCATCTCTTCCCCTTCCCTTTCCCCTACCTCAAAACCAACCCCTCCCAGTTTTCATCCTCCGAGCACCCACACCCTTCCTCACCCTCCAACCCCCATCCTCACCATGTAGCTATCCCACTGCCCTGCCATCTCGCAGCATTCCGCGGGCCGTGCACACAGAGGCCTATTGTGTGGGCTGGGAGACGGCAGGAGGCTATATACAGTCAGAGCACCAGAGAAAAGGCATGTGTAGGGCTGAACTGGGCTCAGTATTCCTGCTGTACTTTGAAACAGATCTGTAACTGAAGTTGTGCTGGAAATCAGCGCTATTCCTGTAACATCAGTTTAAAGAGAGCTATATCAATGCAACACTGATAAATGTCAAATGATTGCTACACGGCTCTCTTTTGCGTTCGTGTTTGGAGGTTATACATACTCAGCACTTGTTGGATGCTGTAAATGGTGGCAGTAATTTCTCTAAACCACCAGTGTTGCTTCTTCTGCCATTGCATAAACACTTGATATTTATAGTTTTATCACTGGAGTTTGTTGTCTATGATTATGATTTGAGGGTTATTTAGAAGATGTAATATAAGAGACTCAGAGTTATTTTCCAAGTAACCAATGAAGCTCCACCACATCTTTCTCTGTGTGACACAGCAACATTGACTTGACACCACAGTGGACAGAGTTAGTGCGGAGTGGCACTGTGTACTCCTTCTTGTGTTAAACACTGCTGATTATTGGTTCAGCTGGACCGTTAAATTCCTGAAATGTTTTTGTTGTTGGACTCATTAGCTTTATTGCTGGTTTGTCCCGTCCTGTTAAACTTGACGACTACATTTTAAAAATCATTTTAAACAAGCATCTGTTTTCCTAGGTATCAGCTGTACTATGAAAATCAAACTTTATAGTACAATGAATGCTTCTGTGAATACTTCTGCTGCATCAGTTTTCTTCCTCGAGTGCAATTCCAATATATGAAACTGCTCACTGCTCACACAGGTCCAGGTAAGAAGTCAGTTTTAGATCTTTCTTTTCTCTGTGTGGAATGAAGAGGGGCTCTCTAGAAGGTCATGACCCTGGAATTACTGGTCCTTTGCTCATGACAGACTCCTTTTGAAGCTCACTAATCTGGGTCTATCCACCAGAGAGATCTAGTAAAGATCATGCAGATCTTTCATCTCTATTTTATTTCAGCTTCACAGGAAATGCTGTAAATCTGGTATATATTGGATGTTTGCATGAACTGTTGCCTCAAGATCAGCTAACTCTTGATTGCAGAACCTTTTGCCCTAACTTAAAGGCCAGAAGAATTATCAATTTAACTGGATAGCCACTTGTTACTTGTCTTTGTCCAAAGAGAGAAGCCTCTCAGAATGTCTGACTGTAATGAGAGCGTGACATAGCTGCTGATTGGTCAGCTCAACACTTAAAGGTTGTCTAAAGTCTGCAGTTTAATCTATAATCCAAAAGGCTAAACTGACCCAAACAACCCTGCTGACCCACTATTGAGTTGCCATAAACTGAGAGTTTAACTGCAAGTAGCGGTTCATTACTCAGAAAACAAAAACATGTATTCTGTTCTCTTTTGCAAAGGTTAGATGCATTTCTAATATTGTATATGTTGTATTGTATTTATTTTTCAAATAAATATAGCAGTCTGGTGAAACTTTACTGTCAAAGTGCTCACTAAATCACGACAATATGATCAGAGAAAATTAAATGTGGAACACTTTATGACTTTATGGGATTATTCCCAGAACTTTTTGATTGCACCTTGCGTGCTGACAGAATCAACTCTCTATTTACCTCCTCTCCAAAAATCTTATGATACAAATAAAAACAACCAGTGGGCATCAATTAGTCACTAATGCACATGCAGAGCCTCTTTACTGAAAAAATATGTTTTTTTTGTGCGAATAGAAATAAATTTTTTGAAGAAGGGATTGCTGTATTGTCGATATGTACCAGGATGTTTGCAACCTCCTTAACCATCAAAATGAGACCCCCCCCCCCCCCCCCCTTTGATCTGTTTAATTCAGTTGAAGAATCGTCTGAAGAAAATGCTATAGTTTGTGTGTAGTCATTTCCCATGTGACCAACATCATCATATATGTTCCTATTAAAACATTTTTGGTGTATATCCTGATATTAATTGATACTTTCTTTAAGTTTGTTTACAAGACAGAAATATGAGTCACTCTAAAACAGGCATTTCATAATGCCCTGACACAGTGGCATGTGACTGACCTGTGCTCTGCTTCATGCAGCCTCCTTTGTAATGTGAAAGTGTAGGTGCATCTCCTAGCCAGGCCAGGCCAGGCCAAGCAGGCCAAGGGAAGAAGGAGGGCTTGAGTTTAAAAAAAAGTCCCTGGGAGAGTCAACGGTGCTGGACTGAGGGGAGGGAGATGAGGTTCAGGTTTCAGCCTGACAGGGGGTCTGGGGGAAGGACTGGTATTTTGGAATATACGAAGATCCATACAAGGCACAGTGACATAAAACCGCGGTGCCTGCACTGACACAGTGGGTGCAGAGTGCCAGCTGGGGCCCCGTGGTGGATTCCACTTAGATTTTGGAGGGTTTGACTGCATGGTGCCATAAGTCTCCGGGAACACACTTAACATACCACTGACTGAAAGCCTGGTCTCCTCCATCCCTTTATTTCTCACCCAAGCTCTTGCATGTCTAATTTTTAGACATGTTCAGCTTTGTGGACTCAAGGACTGTTCTGCTACTTGTAGCATCCCAAGTTGTTTTACTATCCGTGGTCAGATGTCAGGAAGAGGATGACCGTAAGTTGCAGTATTTTTCTTTTGCACTTCCTTATTTATAATTGAATTGTAATTCTGATTCCACCACCAGTCTTTTCTGTTTCTATCTTTGTAGATCTAGAAAATCCAATGAAAGTTGTCTGTTTTCACAAAAAGAACTGTGGATACATGTTTCTTTTTCTATGTACACTTTTTAGACATTTTTTTCAAAGCAGTAATTAAATGTTATTGATGCTGTCTGCTTGTAAAATATCTCCCCAAGGAAGATAATAGATTTCTTTTCAGTAGATAGGCGAGGTTGACAAGGTGCATCTGTGTGGGATGGAGGACCAGGTGAACAAGTGCCTGTTTGTCCTCACCTGGGTCCTACAACTCAGCCTTTCATGCTCTGTTTGATTACTTTGTAGTGAAAGTTTTTAGCAAAAAAATGAAGAAAAAGAAAAGCTTATAATACAGCATCTAGATGCTATTTTTTTATGCTAGTATTTAGCAGAAACACTTTGGTAACAACACTTAACAAATAAAAAACTAAACTTTTTCTTAAGGACTTGTAGAAATAAACCTTCCCCACAGATTTTGGCCGGAGCAGTCTAAGGTTTTTTTCCACGATGTTAAGTGCCAGTGCCAGACAGTGCCTGACCCCAGACTAGCAGGCTCAAAGGGTAGCAGGACAGTGTGCACAGCAACGAGTCAACAGATGATGTACATATAGATGTATTTATAGCAAGACAAATTTCACTGTAAATGCTTTTATTTCCACATCTTCTTGTTTTTAATAGCTTTTGCTTTAATTCCAAACTTTCATTTTCACAATTTAGTTCAGGAGGTTTCATTAGCAAGTAGTCAGACTAATCAATCCTGACTTAAACATTCATGTTACATATATATATGCTATATATATACATATATATAAGTATCACTTTGACAAATAGACCTAAAACACAGATAGCAGGAGTGAATAGGCCCAGTTCTAAGCTGTATAAGCTGCATAATCGAAACAAATCACCCATTCTTAATTCCCCAGCGTGTTTGCCCTGGCGCTTAACATAACTATGGGATCCAGATGGAGAAATGTAGAAGGACCCTCTGTTTACTTAAAGCAGCAGCGTGTCAATTGGGCATGCTGTCCCTATAAGAGAGGGTCATTCATTCGAGCAGCAGAGCAGGCCTGCAGGTTAAATATGCTCAGCCAGTGATGTGAAATGCCTCAATCAGGGCTTCAAACATAACGGCTGACTGTGGCTTGTGTTTACATTGTACTTTACGCTGCTATTAAACTCTCTTTACGATAACTTAGAGGCATTTCTTTACATACATTGTGTGTTAAATTTAAAACTCGTAAATTACTGTTGTGCTCCACAGCTACTGATTTACAACAGTGTGTTTTGGGGTCAGATCAGCACCTGTTCATCTGTAACAAAGGACCAAGTCTTCTCACTCCACTTTTTTTTAAATCACTAAAGCACATATTTTTTTAATCCAGTTTTGACATTTTTTTAATGGTCAACTACCCAGTGTTACAGTGTTCAGAGTTTGTTTGTAACCAAATAACTTTTTTTTTGCTTTTTCCATCTACACCTATACTCAATAATCCCTCCTCTTCTGCTGTTACTCCTCCCACTTCCTTGCCTTGCCCCTCGACCCCTAACATCCTCTTATCCTTGTCTTAAACCAATTATTTTTTTTAAACATCTATTATGCCAACTCACAACATTGTTCAAATGCTGTTACCTCCCCCTGTCTAATTCTCTCTTGAACCCTCTTATTGCTCCTATTTCTGCTTTGCCACCTGACCCCTGCTGGCCACCACAGAGGAGTCAGGGGGTTGCATCCAGGATGGCCAGCTGTATAATGATAAGGATGTGTGGAAGCCAGAGCCGTGTCGTATCTGTGTGTGTGACAGCGGAGCAGTTCTGTGTGATGAGATAATCTGCGAGGAGATCAAAGAGTGTGCCAACCCTATCATCCCATCTGGAGAGTGCTGTCCCATCTGCCCTGCTGATACCAGTGCCCCCTTTGGTTGTAATTTATTTATTCACATACCCATAAATAAATTACTCTTTTAGCTTGCACTCATCTCTTTCCTGGCTAACGCTTTTGAATGGGGAACTGCCACTGGATCCAAATAATCTGCCTGATCAGGACTAGAGTGGTTACTGATTTGTGGCCAAGAGCAGCTACAATTTTTATAATTTCTATTTTTTATCAATTTTGACATTTCTAAAAAGAAAACAAAATCAGTTGCCAGCCAATGTTCCCTGTTCCAGAGTGACTTTTTTTTAGATGGTTTTATGGAAACTAGATAAGCAACATGATCAGGATTTTTTGCAGTCCCAGTGAAAGTCTTTTCATGTGGGATTTGAATCCTGTCATGTGCTTTCTGATCCGCACATAAACCAGCAGAGACACTTCTGCTCAATTTAACACAAAGCTGAGATGAAGTCCTCATATTGTGCAAGAACTCAATGATTCATTTGACCCCTTTTGAGGCTTTCTACAAATTTCGATAGTCTCTTGAAGGTCTTTCCAACCTTTCATGTCAAAATGACTGTAAATATGTGTTTCCTCAAAGTTTCACGTTTTTGTGAGCAGCTGCTGTACTCCAGCACTGTCTTCAAAAATCTGCTGTTAAATTCATATTGTGATCAAGACGTTGAAAGACAGAATATTTATGATTTTGTAGAATTGCTTCTTCTTTTGCTAAAAAGTTTGGGAATGTAATGGGCCTCTTGGGCTCTAATGTTTTAGGTCCTTTCCAGATTGGTTACAAATTTGCTATTAAAAAAAATACAAAATTTGACAATACAATGTAAGATATACATCTTAAAACAAACACACTAACAGCAGTTGCCCTTCTTTATTAAATAAGCTCACTTTTTTTTTCCTATTATTTACATTTTGCATGATTGAGTCTAAACCTTCATTTCTTAGTCTGAGCTTGTTTCTGCTTCATCTCTTGCATCAGTAATATAATCTGGATGGGTTTTATGCGTTTGGGTTTGGTAAATGTTATTTGATCACTTCAGCATCTTTGGATTTCCTTACAGGTCTCCTTTCTAAGAATCACAGAGTAGCTTTTAAATCAATCATGTGTTTGAAATCTCACTTCAAGGTATAACTTTTAATAATTCTCTCTTTGCTCTTTCTTTCCTCTTGTTCCTCCTTCTGCATCATCAGAAACAATTGGTGCTAAGGTGAGTCAGTGATCTCCAGCAACTTATGCACAGAAATTATATTTCCTTTGTAGTTGTGGTGCAGTGAACTGTCAGACAACTCATACAGTTTGACTCTTTTATCATTCAGGGCCAGAAAGGAGAACCAGGAGACATTGCAGATGTAAGTATGGACGCTCACGAATATAAAACTGCTAAATAAAGCTTTAAATAATTGTTGTTACAGTTCCTCTTAGATAATTCTACCTGACCAAACAAACATTTTGGGCATCTTTTGTTCACTTTTATTTGAATGGAATTACAGGATTTAAATATCTGATCAACTATCCATCTATGTTCATTATGTTCAGTGTAAAAAAAAAAAAAATCACTTTTTTTTCTAAAATTTATCACTGGTTCTATCTTTTATAACCCACTTTTGCTTGTACTTTCAATGTGTTTTCCCTTAACAAATGTGGCAAAGTTTCTTATGTTTCTCATGAGTGAGAAACTCAGTGTGAATGTTTCTGACTTTCTATTAAATGAGGAAAAATCCTGCATTCCTGGGGCATAATGAACCCAATCAAATCCTCTTAGATCTTCTCAGCAACTTTCCTCCAAGTGCACATGTCAGAAGAAAAAAACACCAGCCAAATTAGAGGTTAAAGGAGGTGGTGGTCATATAAAAACTTGTCCTGTCAAATCAAATCCTTTTAATGTTCGCCTCCTACGAAGCTGGAATGTTTTCTAATTTTAGGAAGTTCAAACTAGTACAAAATCACCGGTTACAACACCAATGTAGAGTCAGTTATGAAAACATTTTTGTCTTTCTGTAGGTTGTAGGACCAAGAGGACCACCAGGCCCTATGGTAAATATCAAAGATTTGGCTATGTTCTCCATATTTATATGCTTCACAACAACGTGACCTTTCTTCTGAATAGGACTTTCAGCAGTTTTGTGAATGCTACTGAGGCTTTTATGTTTGTTTTTGTAGGGCCCCCCAGGTGAGCAGGGACTACGAGGAGAAGCTGGCGCTAAAGGTGATAAGGTAAGAAACAACAAAATGTGTGAAAAAAAAAAGATTTACCAATCTTTTAGCACTGGGTCCTTAGACACTGGGTGAAGCAGCATTATCAGAACTAGGAGAATGGCCTGTAGAGTTTGCACTTATCTTATTACTACTTATGTAAAATCTTTATTTATTTGGATGCAACAGGTGGATGAAGTCAAACAGATGACAGTTTTTGTAAAATCTGCTTTATTTTCTCATTTGTGTAGGGAAATCCTGGACCTCGAGGAAGAGATGGTGAGCCTGGCACCCCCGGAAACCCCGGCCCACCTGGCCCACCTGGACCTCCAGGACTCGGAGGGGTGAGAATAAGGACTGTAAAATATGGCATATGCAAAATTTGAGCAATAGCTGCTTTTTTGCAACACTTTATTGTTAATGTGTAAATCTTTTATGAAGTTTCTATTTGGCTGCACTTAACTTGTTATAAGAGCGCAAAACAGGCCACACAATTTATAATGCATGAAAGTAGAAAGAGGAAAAAAGAGGAAAAAGTCACAAAGAGGTGAACAGACAAACAAACAGGTGGGCACACTGACATCTGTTTTTGAAGCAAGATGAGTGAAAAATAGAGTGACGGTAACAGGTGTAAACCCCCATTCATGGCACAGATGTACCATTCACATTACTATTTGTGGCTCACTTTGCTTAGGCAGATAAACTGACTCTTGGTCTATTTTGTGTGTTTACAGAACTTTGCTGCTCAGATGGCTCAGGGTTTTGATGAGAAGGCTGGAGGAGCTCAAATGGGTGTGATGCAGGGACCAATGGTATGTATTGCTGGGTGCATCTAACAAGGTGACTGTACTGTATGTTTACAGTTTCATCGTGAGAAAAAAAGAGAAAATTTTCATTCATCTGGTCTCCAAGTCACTGCTGAAAATAATTACTGAAAAATAGCCAATACCTCACTCAGATTGCTGCAGTGCTGCCACCTTGTGGCTCAATAATTTCATCCCAACAGAGAGCCTTACTATAACCTTTTAAAATCCTGCTTTCTCAACTGAATGCTGAATCTGCACACAAATAGAAATAGATTATAAAAATAGTATGTGGGAATGAATTTGCCTCAGTGGACACATCACATAAAATAATGAAATCTTTCTATGAAAGGTTTTGAACTGGATACCAGTCTTTAACCTCAAATATTTTTCTTAGCTGGGACAAGGTTTAAATTTGACTTTACTCTTACCAGTTCTGAATGGTTAATGTGTAACTGGTGAAACCTTTATTTACTCAGGACACCTGTATTCATTTGGTGAATTTGTTCCACTACTTGTTAAAATAAATGATGCCAGACTGATGTTCTCTGTATTTGTTGTGTTTCTTTTGTAGGGTCCTATGGGTCCTCGGGGTCCTCCTGGGCCTAGTGGAGCTCCCGTAAGTACTCTGATCACAGCCCAAATCATTATATGATTGGGTTTTATAATCAAATAGCTTATTTGAACACATTTCTAATGTTTTGTATTATCATCTGTTACAATAGGGGCCACAAGGTTTCCAAGGGTCCCCCGGAGAGGCTGGAGAGCCCGGTCCTGCTGTAAGTATCAGTATCAATCCCAGAATGTATCTGTATGTCTTACAAACGAGCTGAGGTGCATATGAGGTGTAAATCTTGGGGTTTGCCAACAACACATACACTGTCAAAAACAATACTGATTATAAATGTCATGATTGTTCATTGTAAAAAAAAAAGATCTCTATTATTTGCTCAAAATTGAATACCAAATTGATGGCCTTAATGGCAATTTAAGGCAGTGATATATTTTACATAACATATTAATTTTTGTCTTTATATGTTGATTGTCAGTATTAATGCTCTTGCTTTGCGTTGATACAGGGATCTATGGGACCTCGTGGACCACCTGGACCTTCCGGAAAACCAGGAAGTGATGTAAGTCATATTCATAGCAAAATTCAAAACTCTTCAAGTACATGCAGATATATATATATATATGGTCAGACCACATTTTTATTAGACCCCATTTTTATTAGGAAAAAAACAGTTTTGTTTTCCATGTAAAAATCAAATTTTTTTAAAAATCTTCATTTACTTCATACTTAGTTATTTTTCACAACCTATCCCCACCTCCATAATGTACTTCAGTTATACACCCCATGTGCCACCAGGGGGCACTGTGTATCTCCAAAAATTACCAACGAACATGGTGACTTCACAATACACAGCCTTCAAACACAGTACAGTGAAGGGCTATTGCAGCTACATCTTATCCTGCAGCTACAAAGCTTCAGCATGTAATCCTGAATTTTGCTGCTGGTTTTTAGGGTGAATCTGGCAAACCTGGCAAACCTGGTGAGCGTGGACCGGCAGGGCCTCAGGTGAGCAAATAATAATTATTCAAATATTTTTTACTTCATACTTAAATAAAAAAAAAAAACTTTAATCTATTGCTGCATGATTGTTTTTATTTCAGGGAGCTCGTGGATTCCCTGGAACCCCTGGACTTCCTGGCATCAAAGGACACAGAGTGAGTGTTTCAGTTCAGTCACATGTTTCACAAAACTGTGGCTGCTTATTGATTGCATGTGGTGACTAACTGATGTCTAAGTCCTGATTATGAGCTTTTCTTGTAGGGTCACTCTGGTTTAGATGGAGCTAAAGGAGAGACCGGTGCTGCAGGAGCTAAGGTAAGGTCATCTTTTGTGACAGTGTGGGTTTTCCAGAAATAACACTTTTTCAGCTTACTTCTGCTATTTTGTGCTTACTCATGGTAATTTTGTTCCTTTCAGGGTGAGGCTGGTGCTCCTGGAGAGAACGGTGCCTCTGGACCCATGGTGAGTTGCCACCATTGCTTTTTCTAGTCTGCAATGCTCTGAACTTTCTGACAACATCAGTAAATTTGCATAGCTTATTAGGCTGCAGCAATAAAATAAATAATGAAGATATTTATATATAAATCATTCTTTTATAGGGTCCACGTGGTCTGCCTGGTGAGAGAGGACGTCCTGGAGCTGCTGGAGCCGCAGTAAGTAACATTTTCGCAGCTGCTTAAGGCTATTCAACAGGAATTTATTTCTCATTTGCTATTTATTATGGTTTTGAATCTTTTATTAGATCATCACGAACCAAACTAAATTGACCTGTCTTTGCTATCCTTAGGGTGCCCGAGGAAATGATGGCTTGCCTGGCCCTGCCGGTCCACCTGTATGTATCATAGTCGCCCCTATGTGGCCATTTTGTGCTGTTGATTTTTCTTTAATCTGTTGCCTTTGATCTGATGATTCTTTTTTATTTCTCTACAGGGACCAGTGGGTCCTGCTGGAGCTCCCGGTTTTCCAGGATCCCCAGGAGCAAAGGTTTTTACAGAACATATCATCCAGGAAACATTTGCTGTTGAAGAGTTTGTGTATTAAAATAAAACAGAAAAAAAGACTTACAAGAGCCACTGCATCAGTCTTTGTTCACTCTGGTTGTAGGACACTAAGTTCCAGTTTTCAACAACATTGTATGTTTAGTTATTGTTATTTTTTCATAGACAAATATACAACTATGTCAAACTTCTCTTTTTGCTAAAGAAGATAAACTGGCCTTCAAATTCTTTTTAAATTTAGTTGACTTATTTTGAATAACTTTCATACACAATGAAACAACAGTATTATATTCAGTTCTATGGCAGGGAGGCACCAATACACAGCTCAAAGAAATCTACAACCAATACCGTTTTACTATGTTAATGATAAATTCGTTGTGCCTTTTTTAGGGAGAAGCTGGTCCTACTGGTGGCCGTGGCGCTGAAGGAGCCCAGGGGCCACGTGGAGAGGCTGGTACCCCAGGATCGCCCGGACCTGCTGGAGCATCGGTTTGTTTGCCTTCACTGTTCATAAACATTCAGACTTTGATTTTGATTCATTTTGATTCGATGATCAGGTTGTTGTTAATATAATGCTTCTTGTTCTATGCAGGGTAACCCTGGTACTGATGGTATTCCCGGAGCTAAAGGATCTGCTGTAGGTTTACACTTTTGTTAGTAGTTTTGATGTCTTTCTTTAGGTTAAATTTTATTCAATAAATATTTCTCTTCATTCTGATATTTGATTATTCCTTTCCTCAATGAAGGGTGCTCCTGGTATTGCTGGTGCCCCTGGATTCCCCGGCCCCCGTGGCCCACCTGGACCTCAGGGAGCAACAGGACCTCTAGGGCCCAAAGGACAGGCCGTAAGTCAGCTGAGATAGTCTGAAGTTATGCTAAATTTAAATATTTTGTAATGTTGTGATTATTTATTATTGTGGCTGCCTTCTTTTCTTGTGTTGTTCAGGGAGACCCAGGTCTTCCTGGATTCAAAGGTGAAGCTGGACCGAAGGGAGAGCTTGTGAGTTTCAGTTTTTTGTGATCATAAATATACATGACCACATAAAGATTTTATGTGGAATTACTCCCTAGAGTAGATTCACTGAAATATCTTTATCTTTTCCAGGGCCCCATTGGTCCTCTAGGTCCCCCTGGCCCTCCAGGGGAAGAAGGAAAGAGAGGTGCCAGGGGAGAGCCTGGGGGCGCTGGACCAATTGGACCTCCCGGAGAGAGAGTAAGTGATCAGGACATGCATTACATGTTACTGGTCACATCTGACTAAAAACAAGGGTAAACATGGTTACTGTATTCACAGTCTAATCAAATATATCTTGATTTCTGTGATTCCTCCCAGGGAGCCCCTGGAAATCGCGGTTTCCCTGGACAGGATGGTCTTGCTGGTGCAAAGGTTGGTGCCTGTAAAAATGAGATCTTTTGAAAAGTTATAATCATTTTATCTCAGTGATACCACAGCATGACAGTGCTGCACGAGAAAGATACTACAACAAGTGATTTTTGTTTAACATATTTAAAGTTTCCACCTTTGGTCTTTTCTTCTTCAGGGTGTCCCTGGAGACCGTGGTGTTCCTGGTGCTTCTGGGGCTAAAGGTGCTACTGGAGAACCTGGACGCACAGGAGAGTCTGGTCTCCCTGGAGCCAGAGTGAGTCTTGCAACTTTATGCACATTTTTATGGTTTTTGCAGGATGTTTACTGTGGCAGGTTTTTTATGACTGATTTGATTTTTGATTTGAATGGAGCTGACAGTCTCTGTTGCTTGTGCCTTTCACGCAGGGTCTTACTGGTCGTCCTGGAGATGCTGGTCCTCAAGGCAAAGTTGGACCTTCTGTAAGTACAATATTAATTACAATTACATTGAATGTGATTTATAGATTTACTTCCATGAAATTTTGAAATCAAAATAATAGAGCAGCTGATCCTGTTCTAAATACAAGCTTTGCATTCAGTAGGGTTAATAACATCATGATCTACAGTTTCATTGTTGCTTTATGGAAATCATAAAGATTAAACAGAACAAAATGTTTACAACCTTCTGCTGCCTGTTTAGACTTAAGAAGAATTTTGCATGACTGGCGCAATAATCCTCAGAGTAAAATCATAATAACATTCAGGTTTTAGCTTCCAGACTAATACCTGCTGATTTACAGTGTTTATCTGTAATTTTGACAGGGTACCCCTGGTGATGATGGCCGCCCTGGCCCACCTGGTCCTCAGGGAGCCCGTGGTCAGCCAGGAGTGATGGGATTCCCTGGACCAAAGGGAGCCAATGTAAGAGTCTGAAGGTTTCTATAACAACAGACAAGCGGCACTTCCACATCTTATGATGCTGTTCTTATCCCTTTGATCCCCAGTGCTAAAGAAACTTCCTACAGTTTATAGTGTATGATTTCTCTTTGACAGGGTGAGCCTGGAAAGCCTGGAGAGAAGGGACTGGTGGGTCGCCCAGGTCTGAGAGTAAGTATAGCTTTCCATAAGTGCTTAACCATCATCGATTTCTCTCTCAAGCTCCTTTTTCCTAACTAAAGTGCTCTTAATTAGGGTCTGTCCGGAAAAGATGGAGAGACTGGTCCTGCTGGCCCTAATGGGCCTGCTGTAAGTATTCCGTATAATAACATGTTTTGAGACACTTTTATAGCCAGCAAACAGACTTTTATGTTTGATTGATCAAATGTGTTTGTGTTTATCATCTTAGGGACCTGCTGGAGAGAGAGGAGAACAAGGATCTCCTGGACCTCCTGGCTTCCAGGTGAGATCATTTTCTGACCCATCCCATCATATGACTTTTGTTAAAACCTAAACATGTGCACAATGTCTGTGCCTTAAACATTAGAAACTTTAGTAATTATGAGTTTCAGCAAGTATTTAAGCTAAAGAAGGATCACCTTTTATGGATTTCGACATCACAGCTTTCAAAGACACCTCAGAATCATGTATTATAAAAGACTTACAGATAATATTCTAGTCCATATTTACTGATGGCATTTCAATAACTATTTTGCTATTATGGGCAGGGTCTACCTGGACCATCTGGTGCCCCGGGAGAAGCTGGAAAATCTGGAGAGCCGGTGAGGTTTTACTCTATCCAAATAATTTGTTGCACCTGCAGTTCTCTGTTTTCTGACAAACATGTCAACAACAGTGTATTCTACTGTACATGTGACGCTGCCTACATGCAAAATACATTTAATGGGAAACTTTCTGCTAAAATAACACAAAATGGCTTATTAAATGCCAAAACACTCGAAAAACAGATGTTGTTAATTTGTTTTATTAAGTATTGTAATGCTTTATTTAGGCTGTTTTTATAGTGTATAATTCAGTTTTTATAGTTAAGTGGCTGCTGTAACAACTTTTTCATGAATAAATATTCTCTTTATTTAAAAACCAGAGTGGTCTATGTGATCATTGGTCCTTTATTTATCCAGGTAAAAATCTAATTGAGATTAAAATTTCATTTCCAAGAAAGACCTGGCATCCTGGCAGCATCATCTTTAATTACGTAGCATTTTTTAATTTTAACATGAACATGTAAAACTCTTTCTGTTGTCAGGTTTTAAGTGTTAAAACAAAAAAACAAACAAAAAATGATAAAGTTTGTCCTTTCTGCAGGGTCTTCCTGGAGAGGGTGGAGCTCCTGGTGCTGTTGGACCCAGAGTGAGTTTCCACTAATTATGTGTATCATATGTGTACATAGAACTAAAGTTTGCTGTTGGTTTCATACACGTAATCCCTTTGTTTTGTCTTTGCTGAGCTATTCCTTATATGCTTTGCTTCTCTTCTTATCCAATATCTCTCTGTCTTATTACAGGGCGAACGTGGTTTCCCTGGTGAGAGAGGTGGTGCAGGAACCCAGGGTCTTCAGGGACCTCGTGGACTTCCTGGAACACCAGGCAGCGATGGACCCAAGGTCAGTGGATGACTCAGACTAATTTCTGGTTGCAGGTTCAAGATTCTTAACTGCTCTTCTCACATGCAGATAAATACCCACAATAACATTTAATGCCACAGCATTTCATCTGCTGATATTTTTATTATTCATGCCCATAGTCAATGTTCAGGTTAAAACAAACCCCACACAAATCTGTGCTGACTACATTTAAGGTTGTGACTCCAGAACAACATAATGTCATTGCTGTCAGCTCTCTAGTCTCTACTATTTGCCTGACAGCTTCATAGCACCAACTAGAGTGACAAAAGCTTTGTCACAACCCACATCAAACCAGGATGTGTCACTTTTACGTCACAGTTTCTACTCAGCTAAACAAAAGAGATATGATCTCCTGATTAGTCAAATTTGAATGTGCTGACGTGCAGATTTTCTTACCTTTGAACGTACTAACACCGTCTGTTCCTCCATATTTTCCAGTCTTGGTGTGATGGTATCACATTATACATTTTCTTATCTAACTCTCAGCAAGTAACACAGTAAGCACTTTTCTCAAAACATCAACTTTTCTCAACGTGAAATAAGAAGAATTAAATTAAATTTAAAAACAAATCAAGGCTGTTTATTTTCAGGTGGAAATGTTTAACATCTGCAGCCTTGGTCAACTTGTTTTCTGTAACACAATATAATTTGAACGACTGAGACTTTTCCAGATGTTTTTTAATCTAAGGAGCTTGGAAAGTTTTATTTAAGTTCTTTTTATAACATCATCAAATAGAGAGGAAAGATGAAAGATTTGGATTGACAAGTGCTCTCCTAATTGTGGTCCATCTTGCTTTTATCAGGGAGCTATTGGACCAGCTGGCTCTCCTGGAACCCAGGGACCCCCAGGCCTGCAAGGTATGCCAGGAGAGAGAGGAGCTGCTGGTATCACAGGACCC